>NC_092204.1:25134147-25161577 GCF_043381705.1 Parasteatoda tepidariorum
TATATATATATATATATATATATATATTATGATATAAAAGTAACAGCGAAAATGCAAAATCATGCATTCAGCTCACACGACAGTATCTTCAAAAATAGTGCCTTCTAATATTGTATCAATATATCTAAAATAAAATATATTAATACAATAGTATGAGGAGAACATTAAAAAAGAGGGATAGACTGATCCGTAAATATAATTTGCGCAAGTAAAAATATCACGAATTTCTGGAAAAAACACAAATAAGAAGAAATAGAGCAAGAAGGAAGAAAGAATCATGTACTTACGAATTATTTGCAAATAATTTTGAAATATATCAGTAACTATCTTGCCAAGTAACAAACTATGAAATTAAAGCGTAAATGGAATACAGCGGAATATATTTTTAAGGGGCATTCATACTGAAGTTATGAATGAAAATAATTAAATAAATAACAACAATTTTGCAAAAACATTAAAGAACATAAGAATATTATTCAATAAAATTTTAGGTTACTTTGAATTTTCGATTTCCCAGAAATGTACTTTTAAATAGTTACTTTTTTTGTTTAGTACTTGTACTTTTACTTGTACTTTTACTCGTTACTTTTTAAAATAAGAACTTTTTACTTTTTTTAAAAATACTTATACTTTTACTCGTTACTTTTTAAAAGTAACGTTGCTACATATGTATATTTCTGAATGTTTAGCTCAGAGGTTGAAAGTTTAAGTTCTTTAATTTTACTTTTTGCGTATTGCACCGTATCTGAAAGAACATTTCGAGGAAATAAAAAAAAATTGCGTACATTTTAAAAATATTTTTTTTAAAAAACTGTTTCATGCAAAAGATATTCTTCAATAAATATTTAATATTTTTTTAAATATTTTGTTTGATAAAGGTCGGGAAAACTCAAGTTGTAAAAAAAATATTTTTAATTTAGATGATAAAATGCGATACTTTAACAAAATTGTTCCAATGAATCTCCAGGTATCAAATTTTTAGAGAGTTGAATTGCTAAAATTTTATTTCTAAGGAACTATTTGACCGATCTTGCTCAAATTATGTATTTACCATGTAAAACTAGATGATGTAAAACGATGTCTAAGCTTGTAGACCTTACAATTTAAGTTGCGTGAGACTATTATTGAATAAATTTATGAGAAAAACTGAATGTTTGTTAAAAATTACATTTTGCATGGAACTATATTTGGATAAATAAATTTTATAGAAATGTGCAAAATTTTTTCGATTTGCTTAAGAAGTTCTCTAGATATGGTGACCAAATTATTGGGTTCAGATTACCATTACTCCCATGTTTAAAATATCTGAAATCCAAATTCATCAAAAAAAATGTTTCTTTTTTTTTCAAATAATGTTCGTCCTAAAGTCTAATTTCATATTTTAAACTATTGTCAACTCTTATTAATTAACATGCTTGAATTCAATTCTCTATATTGAGCACTG
The DNA here is from genome assembly GCF_043381705.1 of Parasteatoda tepidariorum. Taxonomy (NCBI): domain Eukaryota; kingdom Metazoa; phylum Arthropoda; class Arachnida; order Araneae; family Theridiidae; genus Parasteatoda; species Parasteatoda tepidariorum. The sequence goes on from NC_092204.1 coordinate 25,135,592, forward strand.
GTATGTAAAAATTTGATCATTGCATGAAAATTTATTCGGAGTGCTCTGTTTGTTTTTTATTTTGCACACTTTGTTTAATTATAAGACTGCCAATCTTTCCGATACTGTTGACAAAATAGCCACATATTAGATATCTTTTAAAATGCATTTATATATCTAGTTTTATGTTTACGAATAAATTTTTCTGAATATCCTTCAAAATAAAAGTTGATAAAATACTTTAAGAATGCCCGCTGGATATCTTTTATTTTTTTCTATCTTTAAAATTAAATTGTTGAAAATTGCTATCTTTTTCAACCGAAATCATTACCATAATTCACTCAAACATAATCGATCGTCCAATATTTCCAGATATCTGAAATTGAAATTACTTTTTAAACTAAAATTAAATTGCAAAATTATACCCTATTTAAAACACCGAAATAGATATTCTGATTTGAGAAAAAAAAATATATTAAAGATATTCTGAAAACAAAAAATTATAATAATCTTTTAAAAGAGCAAAATTTGGAATTTAATATTTGAAAAATTAACTTTCATTCTTCGTATTACTAATTTCATATAATTCGGATGTTTTTAGAATTTTGCTTACAATGATGTACTAAGAATGATGTACTAAGTAAAAAAGAATTCAATAAATTTTGAAAATACATCATTTTAATTATATCTCAATTTATTTTTAAAGAGGTATTCGAAAAAGTACTTAATAAATGCAAGATGTGAATTAAGCAAGAGGCATGTTAATTTCTTATAAAATAATAAATAGTTTTTTTTTTTTTAAATTTTAGTTCTCTTTACGAATCAATTCGTTCTTCATTTAAGCCGATTAACTCTGCCTTACACATTAAATGATCCAGAGGGAGCGATAAAGTCATTAAAGAAATTAATCAAACTTGTTCTAATGATCAAATAAGATTTACTTTAATAAATTGTAATTATTCATTCCTTTACAAAGCAAATTAATTGCAATTTATACTTATACAAAAAAAACAATAATTGAGTTAAAGAAACGCGTTATACAATTTTATTCAATTAATATTATTTTTTTACAAAAAGTTGATTGTCATCTTTCATTTAGTAAACTAATTAACTTTAAAATGAATCATTTTGTTTTCGTGTAAATTCTGACAATAATTAATTTTTCATTTAAATAAATTTTCTACTTTATTTTCTTGAAATATTTTTTTTCTCTTCGGTAACTTTCTTATTAAGTTTTCAGTTTACTAAAACATATGATTAAAAATGCTATTTAATAGCATTAATCAATAGTATTTCATTGTAAACATCATTCTAAATTTAACAATTATCAAATGAATGATTTTTTTTCCTTTTAATTTTGTAAAATTTGTTTTCATAGATAACGTAGAATTACTATTTAAAATAGCTTTTCAAAATTCAATACTTAACTTACACACAACTTTTGCACCAGTTTCGCTCACATTTTGTAATTTACCATGTAAAATTATATTCTTTAAAAGCATGCAAAAAATTACTTTACAGTTCAAATTTTTTAACCATTCTCAAATAAAGTAATAAAAATTAATAAATATTTATTAAGAGCTAATATTTTAAGTGGAATTATCTTTGAATAAATGAATTTTATAATTGTGTTCAAAAAATGTTCCAATTCTCTCAAAAAGTTCTCTAGACACGGCGAACTACGCAAAAAGTAAAATTAACATTAAGGGATTCGGACTTAGTCCGATACGACAACGAAGCATGCTTAGGTTTTTAATAAATCTTACTGTTCGTGTTTTTAACGTCATTTTTATTAAATCCCATTTTTAACATCGTATACTCTTATTACTTTATATATGAAAAACTGTATAAATTATAATTTTTATCACCAGAAATTTTCTAATATGAGAAAAATAACTTTTTTTTTCATTTATAGTTAATTTTATATTAATTACACTATTAATATCTTTGGCTGAAAATTATCTGTTTTTAAATACGATCATAAAAGATTTAGCACTAAATAAAAAAATCTGGAACTTAGATTATTATTAAAAAAGTGTATAATATTCCTTAGACGTGTATAAAAATGAAGAGTTTTGTTTGTAATACTTATTTATTGTTTTAGCTGTTAAAAAAATATTAAGTATTACAAATGAATTTGATAATTTGATAATTTTTTTTCGAAGGAAAATATTCAAAAGTTAGAAAAGTAAAACATTTTCGTGTTTTCATGTATTCCTTTTTTCTTATTTTCAAAGCATTTGTCACTTTAAAAAATGTAAGTATTTTCGTTTTTCTTCACCTTTTAAGGAAAGATAAACATTTATAAACCTTTTACCCCAATTTTTCTTTTCATCTGTATACATTCTCAGACGGTAAATAGAAACTTCAAAATATTTTTCTGCACATTTCACTTAAAATTAAGTACATGGTAATTAAACATTAAAAAGTTTAGCCTTATGATTTAAATATTAATAACAATAAAATCATTTCAAAGTCTCAGCTGCGTCACATAAGTGTAAAAAATTATAAAAATATACTTGTTTAAATATTCCGTAATTCCTAAAGCTATTTCATTAAATTTTGAGATAAAGTTAAGGTAAAGATTTACCTTTGTGATATAATAATAATAATACAACCTAAAAACAACCTTCAAGTTTGGAGAAATAATGTATTATTAATTTAGAGATATCATGATCAACTTCCTTCTTTGAGAAAAAGTCCAGTAATTGCAATTGAAACTTAATTGTTTAAACTGAAAAATTTGTTGAATTGACCGTTAATTTATATAGTTACTATACAATACTTCCTAACTCGTTCGAGAAATAATTTATTTTTAATTTAGAGATATCAAGATCAAATTACTTCTTTGAAAAAAAGCCCAGTAATTGCAATTGAAAGTTAATTGTTTAAACTGAAAAACTTTTTGAATTGACCGTTAATTTATATAGTTACTATACAACCTTCCTAACTCGTTTGAGGGGATGCATATGATTTTCCATGGTGTTAAAGTGAATGATATTGGATCATATATCTCTGGTTATGCTTTTTTTAGGTGGAACTTATTTAAAAACAGACTTTGTAGATAGAAGGTTAAGCAATACTCATAAAAGATGTCAACAAAAGATATTTGCGGCGTAATTCACTCTATAAAGATTTTTTGAACAAGATAACTTACTGATAACTTTTGAACAAGATAACTTACTGATACTTTTACAAGATAACTTTGAACAAGATAACTTAATTTTGAACACGAATAATATTCAAATATACTATTTATTTACGAAACATGTTTGAAAAGAAACGAAAAATAAACTTTTCATTGCTTATTTTGAACTGTATATTATCTATTTTAACAAAAGATATTCATCACAATAATGCACCATTACAATTGTTTATAGGATATAAGTTATAGTTTCGAAACGATATTACTCAAATATATTCCCTACAAAAATACTCTATTAAGATTCTTTCAACACGATAATAAATTCAATTTTACTTACAATATTCACTAATAATATTCACATTCATTAAAGATACTTCAAAAAAAAAACTCATAATTAGAGTAAACAATACTCGTAAAACGATATTAACCAAAGATATTCGCGACAATAATGCGTCATAACCCTTTTCTCAACGCGATAACAATCTTTAGTACACATACAATATTCTGAAGGGGGGACCCTACCCTGAGAGTGTAAAATATTAACGTTTTTCTTCAATTTTTTTTTTAGACAATGCAGAGACTCCTTGTTTTTTTAATGTTTTTTAACTACAATTTAAGTCTATTTTAAAATTTGTTCTTTTACAAAATAATAAAAAATAATTTGGTTGCAGCTCCGTGTGTCATCAAAAATTAGCACCTCACTGGCCTCATGGATTTAGAAGTCCTGAAACATAGGAAGATTTTCTGAAACATAAAGACATTATCTAAAAAGTAGCATAGCAGTTTTTTGATAGTAGCAAAATTACCAAAATGGCGGCAACTTAAAAAAAAAGTTAAGTTTTTCATTAAAAAAATATTCATTAAAATACTAATATAAAATTGAAATATAAAAGTATCAAAAAATCCTATGCTACTTTCTAAATAATATATTTTTACATAATTTAAAATAAAGATCAGCTAAAGATCAGTTAGGCCAGGTCAAAAAACAACGCTTTGAAAAAAAACGCTCTTAAAGTTTTGACTTTTGTTCAATCTAGTAAATTATTAAATTAGTAATGACTAACCTTTATTCTGCAATTCCAGGTCCATGTATCTTCTCCGTCAACAGAATGGATGAGACACAAAAAGAATGTCGCCCCTCCTAATCCGGCCAAAGGGGCCTTTCTACCTGCTTAGCGACGACCCTCTATTTTCCGGTATAACTTCCAAACGAAGTTAGGTACCGAGAAATCGTTTTAGACAGACATTAGGAAGGGTACAAAGATTCAAAAAATGCAATACATTTTTTTGAATTTTTGAAATATTCAGGGTGGGGTCCCCCCTTAAGTAGAAATACATAGAAAAAAAAACTTCTCTCTTGCTTTTTTTAAAAAGAAAAATAGATTTAGGATTTTAAACTCTAATCTGAAAACTATATTTACCGAAGATACAACAAAAATGTGCCCTTAGTATTTCTTCAACACTATAACCTTAATTTCACAAAAAATAGTCATAATTATTGTTTACTGATGGAACATATTTTGTTTTTTAAAAAAAGAAGGTAAATAAAATAAACCTCGTTGATAAGAGTTGCCTCAGGATGTGAAAATCACTGAAAATATATATATTTATAAGACTAAATTCTGTATTAAAATCTCAAAACTAGTATTTTAAACCAGAGAAATAAATCGAATACATTTTAGCATGCATTGTTGGAACGTTTTAGCCTGAATGCTACTTTAAATAACACCTTTTCGAAGATACTTTTAATTATAACTAAATCTTCATTTCATTTCATAAATATTTAAGTTAAATCGCGTAAGCAATTTTTTCACTACGGTCAATTCATTATCAAGATTTTCAGAACTCTTTTCTAATGGATTTGGCAAATGATAAAACTTACCTTCAAATACAGAATATTGATCTTTCAAATAAAATTTTTGCCATTGTTGCTTCGAAAAGTTTAAAATCTTTGACAAATTTAATTCCTGATATTTGTCGGGTCTCGAGACAATGCTATTTTTTTTCTTTTCTATTAATTTCGTTACTTTCTTTGACTTTTCCAATATTGGAGAAACTAAGTTAATTTTATCTCGAAGTTAGAAAGTAAAAGATAAACATCAGCTCACAATTTTTCAATAGCGAGTTCCAATAAAAATATGAATAAAAGCTTTTGCGTCCCTTAAAATTTTTACTTTAAAAAAAATGTAAACGCTGAAATATTTTCATTTTCATGCAACGATCCATTAAAAGCGGGCATAGTTATAAAACTTACTTCAACTTTTGTGTCAACAGACAGAGTAACCAGATCCATATATTTATTTTTATTTTATACTTTCATAAATTTATTTTTCAAGTTGATACAACTGTCTTCGCCATTTACCATTTAAAAAAAATTAATTGAAGTAGTTATGGAAATAAAAATTTAAATATTATGAAATAGTTATTTTTTATTTATTACTATATTGTTAACATTTATTACAAAAACAAATTTATCTAAAGGGTGCATACTTGCATTTGAATTACCCCCCCCCTCATTTTGGGAAAAAAATACAGATACAAATTTAAAGGTAAATTGGCAGAGCTAATGATAAAAGCTTCATTAAGAACCAATTCTTACTAATTTTGGTCATTTCTTACTAATTCTTACTAGTTTTGGCCATTTAATTTACTTTGTGGATTTTTACAGCCTTTATACATTTAATTCTCTGTTTAACGACGTTCTATTTAGCGACAGTCTCCATTTAAAGATGATATGTTACGGTACAACTCCCTAACAGTAGAGAAGTTTCCATTTAAGTACAACTTTGTCTCTGTTAAAGAGCGAAATTTCTTACAGTGAAGATCTTATTTTCATTTGAGTCTCTGTTTACTGACTTTATACTTGACGACAGTCTCTCTTTAAAGATGATATTACGGTCTGACTCCCTAACAGTAGAGAAATTTACATTTAAGTACAACTTAGTCCCTGTTAATAAAGAACGAAATTTTTTACAGTGTAAAATTTTTTTTTACTTGAGTCTCTGTTTAATGACGTTATACTTGACGACAGTCTCTATTTAAAGATGATATGTGACGGTCCGGCTCCTTCAATGCAGAAAAGTTTTCATTTAAGAACAGCTTAGTCTCAGTAGAAGAACGAAATTTATAACAGTGAAGATTTTTTTTCATTTGAGTCTCTGTTTAACGACGATCTACTTAACGACGATCTATTTCACGAAAATCTATAATAAAATATGATATGTTACTGTCCGGTTCCTTTGCAGTAGAAAGGTTTTCATTTAAGCGAAACTTAGTCTGTGTTTAAGAAAGAAATTTTTTACTGAGTAATTTTTTTTTTAATTTAATTGCTGTTTCGGGGTTTGAGAAATATGAGGGATTTATTCATCATCTGTATTTCTTCAATACTGATGAAACTATTTTAACAACTGATAAGAAAGATGTGGAGTAAATGTACGAAAACGAAAAAGAAATTGCCACGAAAAAGGAAATAGTAGAGTTACCCCTGTACTATACGCAGATACTACTGCTCTTGATGTTTTAAGAAAAGATATCTCAAAAATTATGGATGTCGGTTTCTTCATATTTGGAAAAGTGGAAAATAAGTTATTAAAACGAGGGCGGAATTGATGTTACTAACATTTTTTTCAACTTTTTAATTAAATATTAGTTTCATTATTGTACTATTTTACTTTAATATTATTATTATGTGTACTATTTTACTTTATTATTACCATTCTCGTATTAATAATATAAAATTAAAATATTTCTAAACATGCTTGTTTATTGTCATTATGAAATAAATTGAGCGTTCTTAGCTTTCCTGTGATGGAAAAAGCTTTGTAAATGTAATATTTTCCTACAATTTCTACTTGAACGTTTTTTATGGTTCATTCAAATTCATTAAACAGTGAGCAAATTAAATTTAAGGAATAGGAAAATACAGGATATTGGTGTTTCAAAAAATAGTGTACCTTACTTAAGGGTTTTCCTTTGTTACGCTTGTTTATGAAATTCAAATATTTTAAGTTTAAGAAGTTTTAAAATTTTATTTTTATACTTTTATTATTAATTTTTATTGCATCTAAATTTAAATTCTTTGATTTATGTAGAAAAAGAAGCAATTATTTTGGTTTTTAAAATACTATAATGCTTATAGGAGGTATACTATTCTTATATTTTCAACAAAACAATGATGTACCTCAATCCTGAGGTTTATTGAATGCTCACAATGATATCCTGAAAAATTTTAAATTCAAATTCAAAAAGTCGCATTGTAATTTATAATAATATTTTAATTCTTATTTAGTCATAAGTTTATTTAATTACTTGAGAAGAAAAACAGAAAAACGACGAATTTTTAAATTCATGTAATAACTATAGAATGTATTTAAAAAAAAATCAATTACATCATGGATAATATTCCAATTTTATTGGCTTTAAACTTAATTTAATGCTTTTTACCTCATGCGTTTTTATATGTAAGACTAGTATCCTTTTCCCCAAACGTTTTTCTATACATAAAGATCAAATAAAAAGAACATCTTCACTCAGAAAATGTCAGGCAGTCTGTAGAGATTTGTCTTCGGCTTCACTGAAAACTGATATAAATCTAAAAGAGCAATTTTTCATTCCACATTTTCCGGATAGCTTTTCATCTAACGTCTTCATCATTTTTTTAAAGATATAAATAGTGGTTGTGCATTTTAAGCTGTATTGTTTCAGTTTTTTTTTATTTTCAATCTATTCGAAAGATTTCTGAGCATCAGCTAAGTGATCCGTTAGTAGAATATTCTTTTGTAATGTGCGATTTTGTCAAATATTATTCCTTTAAGAGAATTTTTATGCAAGTATTTTTTGCAGAAAACTATTATTTTCTTCTTGTTATTGCAGAAACAGGAACGGTTTTAACTTTTTATTTTCCACTATTTTAGATGCATTTGACTTAGGCTGTAAATAAACTTATAGAAAGACTAGAGAATGACATAAATTGAAATCGAAAAGCATTTTGAAACAGGACATTACATGAAGACCAACGTTGCAGGGGTTATCAGGCATGCATTTATGAGAGAATTTTTCGGGGAATAACTCTTTAACAAACCAAAAGTGCTACTTATGTATCGAAGTGTTATTCATGTCGAGTTTTTTATGATGCACATTGAAACTAATTCTCACTTATGTAGTCTTGTTAAACTAGGTGCAGCTTTTTGACTTAATTTGTAAGAAGCAAATGACTGGCGAGCATGAATTGCCCAAGCGCCATTAGAAACAGCAACAAAACTAATTTTTACCAGATTTACAAGGTTTAATGACTAGGTTTTAGACAATTCTTTTTTTTAAATCTGTTAGGTTGTCTTATGACTATGGAGCTTTTGTTCATTTTTATTCTCATTACGCATCTTTGAGAAACTGCACATGCGTTCGATGACTAAGACTCTTTTCCTCGAGGAAAAGACTATTGTTATTTTATTCTATTATACCAATCTTCAGAAATTTAATTAAATGAACATGATTAATAACTTTTTGCTTTATTAGAGAAACTTAAGAAATTTTGGAATTCAATTAAAATAAAAAGAAAATCTAATCATATTGCAAAAAATTATGAAAAATTCTAAAAAATAGGTGCTTTTACTATTGTATTTATTGCATTATTTTTCTGAATAATATTTGGAAAAACATTAAATCTGGTCTCAGAATTATTTGTTCAAACTTTTCTTCCTTATTTTCTTTTTGTCTTCCCTTATTTCATATCTGTAGTCACGTGCTTGATTATTGCAGTTTAACCATTACCATTAAAAATCAAATTTCCGTAATTTGAATTAAAACGTAAGATAATAAATTTATATTGTCTGCCCTAGCACTTAAGATAATATAATTCATTTTAAATACAATTAATATAGCTAAGATTGAAATTATTATTTCAATAATTTAATCCTTAATTTCTGAATGAGAGCTTAAAACTTAACGATATGATTAAAATAATTATGATTAATTATAGTTTAACGATTGAACTATAACTTGCGCGAAATACTTAAAAATGGGTGCTAATTCTCATTAAACTTTATTTTAATAAGCTTTAGTTAAATTTAATTCCAAATAAAGAAAGTATTAATCACTTACTAATAATACTCATACGGCACTTCCTTTACTAATAAAAGTTATGATAGGTATGTTTAAAAATTTATTCTCATAGAATATTTCATATTTATCCACTACATTGTTTTTTATTAAATTTGCGAGTATGATTATTTCGTTTTCCTAAAATATAATGAAATTGAGAATTTTAAAATAAAATATAATGAATACATAAAATGAATGAATATATATAAAATATAATGAAATGAAGTTAAATTTCTTAAAAATTTCGTTTATCAGTTGAAAATAAAAATGTTCCGTCAGAATTCTATAATAATTGGGAATTTAGCTAAAGTTCTTTAACTTTTTAAGGAAACTAGAGTTCTCATAACTCTCTTCTATAAACTCTCTTCTTACTTTTATGCTGGTAAAAATGATAGATTCATTTATGTTCAAGAAAAAGATTCATTTATGTTCTTTTTAAAACTGTAATATAACTGCTTTTTCGAAACATTTTTAAGAATTTAAGATAAAGGTAACAATCCAATAAGACTAAACAATTCTATTATACGTGTTTCGTTTTTGATTATAATATACAGAAATTTATTGTATTTATTGCAAAAAAAGGTTTTATAAAAATTTTAATAAAATATGTCAATACAACAACAGATAATATTAACAGAATATTAACAGATAATAGGCAAACTCAAATTCCCCAAATTTTCAAAATAAAAATAGCATTTACTCATTTTTGACAAAAATTCTTATTCTCAAAAGCGATCTGGAGGTTGAACTGTGCGTGAAAGATATACTTTTGGCTGCCAGCAGAATTCGAACCGGGGTCTTCGGGGCTCTTAGTAGGACGCCCTAGCTACCACAGTAGTACACGCCAGTTCTGAGAAGGTTAGGAAACTTTATATAGTGGCCAGCGCAATGACACTACATGATATACGAATTTGAAACTTCAATGAGACAAAGATTTGCAATTTGAAAAATATGACCCCAATAGCTTAGTCAAGAGATTGAGAATTTTAATTTAATTTTTTTCCTCTCTTGCTATATCTCTAAATGTTTTTAAGCTAATGGAATATATAAAGCTTTTATTTTCTTTCCTCCAAGCCCTGAGCATGTACCTAGGTTATGAAAAATCCTTAACCATATAGCCCTGGACTTGGCCACTGGTCCAGCTCCCCTCCAGACTAAATAACATGATATTTTTTAAAAAAAATAAAAAAAATAAGAAAATGATTTTACTGAAAGCGTGGAATTTAAGAAGAAATAAGACAAAAACAATATTATACTTGTGAAATGGGAAATTAATAAAATTTTAATAGATAGTCATTATCCGCTAAGAAGTTCATTACTGTTATTAATCTTCTGGTTAAAGTATTGATTGTAATAAAAGTTTTCTGCCAAATTTCTAAATTTGTTGGGCTAGGTTGACGACTATGCCAGGAGACAGTGTAGGAACAACTAGTGAGATAATGTTCAGACGAACCTTGTTGGCCGCAGGTGCAAAGATCAGTATCTGTTATATGCAGGTAATTAAAGAAGGTTGGAAATGGTCCGTGACCCGTCGAGAACTAGATTACTTGTTTTGGAGAATATATGAAGTTTCGAAACTCTTTCTGAACAATCTTCTACAACTAGTTAGAGCTTGTTGCTGTGAACTCGGACGTCCTGGTCAGAATCCTACCAGCAGCCAATAAATATTCCTCCGTCCACATCATATATATATATATATATATATAGATATTAGATATATTTAGATAAGTTAGAGTCTTCAGNTCAGCATTGAACATAACGAAATAGTCCACAAAATTGAAAGGCCAATACTTTATATATATATATATATAACGGCAGGTACGGAACTTTTGTTCTTCACCTTGAAAGATGCCGGAAGTGTTGCTCATTTAACGTTACCCATAGGGCATCTGAACCTAAATCATGGAGGCGAGCAATATTACCCGCTCCACACTGCCACAAATACCCGTTCATAGGGTGGGCCACATTCACACATCACACGCAACAGATGACTTCACATAGAGAGAAACTTCCATGGATTTGAATCCGCAGCCATTGGCTTCGCAGTCAGGTACGCTAACCGCTCGGCCACCTGGCCGGCCCACATCATATATGACTATGCTTTTTGCTCAGAAATGAGTACATGCTGTTTCAACTTTGAATACATGGGGTTTTCAGATTCTACTATTATTTGCTCCTAATCTTTATGGACAAAGTTTTGCTTATTTCTCAAGAAATATTTTTTTACAGTGAGTACAGTAGGTCAATTATTCACCGATTCACTACATTAAGTAATTTTTAACTTTAATGCATTGTATTCCACAGCTCTTCATTGTATTTTATTTCGCATTTTTGCATATGGTAGGCTCCATTATATTTAATTGCACTTTATATCACTTGCTTTTATGAATTAGCCTTCATTGTTTTGATTGTACTATAATGCGTTCTTTAGCATGATGCAGCAGTTCCTATAAATAACTGAAATCTATAAATAGCTGAACTATTGAATTATTAAGGTTCTATAGCTTATAATATAGAATGAAATGGAAAAAAAGCATTTTTACCTTATCGTAAGGTAAATATTCATTATTTTTTCTTCTTTAAATCTAGATTAGTGATAAAGTGTAATGTCTGAAAGTTCTTGCATTAAACTGTGCAGAGTTTTACTATATTATGCAATATTCATTTAATCAAACTGCTCTTCCTTGTATTCGACTGTACTGCTCTAGATATAATATAACCTAATTTTTTTTTTCACTATGAAGAAGAAGACCAAAACAAAGTCAATAAAACTGGTAGTTCATTAGTCATTTAAAGTTTTATACATGAAGAGTAAGTTTTGGACTGATATGACAGCTTGGACAAGAAAGATATTGGATCATTTGTATTGCTTTTCTCTGAATCGAATTAGTCTAAGACCTAATCACTGGAACTAAGGAATTTGAACTATGTTTTACTTATACTTTTGTATGCATGAAACCCTCATAACTTCAAAACTACTAGTTTTATTTTTTTAACTTAAAGTTAAAAAAAAACGCATAAACGCATCTATGTCATCCTTCTCTAGTTAGTAATTTAAGGCATTTACCCGTACATAGATAAACGTGCGAAAATTTTGCTTTTTATACAGGGAATCTTTATAATTATTATAACTTCTATACTATTAGTCTCTCTGACTTGATTTCATTAAGAACATTCAATTTAAAGTAAAAAACACATAAAATACAAAACTTCTCTTCTCTTGTTTATATAGCAATATTAGAAATGCATATACCTGTAAGAACAGAACTATGCATTTTACTCATAAAAACGTTGCAGTTTGAATTTTAGATTTATCATCATTATTAGTCTCAAAATTTTTAAAATTGACAAATGAATAAAAGTAAATTACTATTCGAACAATGCAGATTGTATAATTTTATTGGTTTAACTCCAACACAAAAAATGAATAAATAATCAGACATCAAGCACTCCTGATGTCTCGAACTTTGATTGGATGATGACCTCGTATTTTAAATGTTTCGAAAGATATGGCCAAATACAGTAAATAATCATCATAAATTTATTTCTGAAAATTATACAAAAAAGGAATAAAATCATTTTTCGAAATTTCCCTCCTTTCTTCCCTCTTTAGTTTGATAAACCACAACAATTAAAATAATTTTAATACTTCCTTAATTATTTCAGTATTGAGTCTTTTTTCTTTCATTTACGACTTGATAACTTCGCTTTAATAAAGCCATATTATTCACGTTTTTGCTTTTTGTTTATCAGTGACAATTGTCAGTGACAATAATTAGCACTAAACCGAATAATATTTCCTTTCATCCAATAATTTTTGCCTCAATTGAATAATTTTGATTTAAAAATCATATTTCTCTTTTTTTAAAGTCTCGCTGGTATAAATGTTAAGAATAACTTAATTGAATTCATTTTTAAAATCACTTCAATAATCTTCAAATATAAATTTTCTCTTTCCCTTTGTGTAATTAAGAAATAGTTAATGTATTCAAATCTAGAGGGAAATCTTTTAAAATCACGTTCATAATTATAAAGTGAATTCATATAGAATCGCATACTGTTATAAAGGCCGCTGTTAATATACTTTTGTCTCTTGTATTTTCTCAGTTTAAGAATTCCCAAGAAATGTCTCTCATTCCTATTATAAACATTTCTCATTATTTTTAAGAAGATTTAAAAATAATGATTCTATGCAAATGGAATTTATATTTAAGATCATTATCAAAATTTAAGTAACACACACTATTGTAAAATAATGCCAGAATTTTAATAACATGAAATTAATTCAGCAAATAATGGAGCATCTGAAATATTCTTTTAATTTCCATTATTTTCCAATATTCTAAACTGTGTTTACTTAAAAGTTAGTAGCGTTCCTTATAACGCATTTATGTATGTAGTGAAATTTATTTATTAGGTATATAATGAGTCTTAAATTTCCATAATTAGATTATTAATGCAGATGAGTGTGAATCAAATTGAAATTCTCAAGTGATTATTCATTATCTCTACCTGCGATAAATTCATAATAATTTTATGGCATTGACGCTTTTAGTTCATGCATATTAAAAATTGTGTAACTCGTATATACTTTTTTCCCCTTAATTATTATGGGATTATCATATAATGCATCTTCCGCAAAACAATTACTATTTAGTATTTTTCTTACTTTGGATGCAATTTGTTAAGTAATTTTGATGTAAAAAGTCATAATTTGATTAGTTATTGCACTGAGAAAAAAAGTATTGTAAAAAATACCAGAATATGGTAACTTAACCCCGAGTTTTTGTCGCTATGGGAAAACCAAAGAGCTCCTTAATTTTTTCCCAAACGCTTTGATAATGATTTTGATAAAATTAGAAATAAAATAAGATTTAATGAGTGATAAATTTTGCAAATACAGCAAAATTCGGTAAATTTATCATGCGTTAGAACAGCAGCGTGGTGATAAGAACTGTAGTTTTGAAAACCAGAATTTATGGTATACCGTTTCCATGTGAACGTAAGAAATTGCAGAAGGAATGATTTAAACACCGAACCAGAGTAATATTTTTTTTCACCAGAAATGCCATTGTCATGCATTACAGTATTATTACCAGAATTTATTTCTCCATGCAAGTTGAAGGAAGAAAGAAGACGAACAAAATATAATTATATAAAAGAAATATTTAAATTTTTTAGGACAGATAATTCTGGAAGCCAAGACTACAAAACAACAAGCATGCTGTGCTATAGTCCTTAAATTATAAGCTCCCTGCCTACGGTAAGTGGATTGCTTCCATTATTTTGCAGGTTTAGAATGGTAGTGAATACAACGTATACCCCACACCTGTTTTTTTAAAGGTATAGTGTCACTACCCTGTACACGCTTGACCATTGTTCCTTACGCTGATTTTTGTTTAAGCTAAAGGGTCATTGCTTGATATGCTCTTTCCCGGTTTTCCCTACATTAGATTTTGTTTAAGTTAATTTGCTATTACTCGATATTTTTTACACATTTGTTTATTTTAAGTATAAAGGCATTTTTCTTGGTTTGTTTTATCCTAATTTGATATTTTTCCATTCGAGGAAAATTTGTGAAAATCCATAAAATTGAACAAAATTCGTAACCATTTCCATCGCTATTTTTTTTCTTCTAAAGTCTGCTATTTATAGCCAAATGCTCTTTGATCATTTATCCACTCCCAAGACGCTCAGAGGCTCTCACGTGGATCCTTTATCTAATGACATCCGTTTTACAATTTCTTTATTAAATGGTCCTATATGCCTTGAATTAATTTCTTTTTCGTCAGCTTCAACTTGTCGAAACCTCTAAAATCTTCAATCTCATCTGAAATGTTTGTTTCGTTGGATTTTCATTTCTGGAGATTAAATTTGTTGTCGAAAAGCAATTTTTCAATGGTTACTAGTCGTTTTTTTCTCTTTTTTTATCGGGTTTTTTCCGAAATATTCTCATATAATTCTTCCACTCTCATAATACCCAGAGACCGTAGCTTAGCTCATTTATCAGTTTCATTTTGTTGTCCAACATTCATAAGCGTTATTCGTATGTTTCAAATTGGCGAAATATTTAAAAATTTTGACACTCGCATAAAATGCCTGTCTTATAGCATTTGCATTCGTGGCTTTGAAAACTACTTCCAAAATGCTGAGATATCTATAATTTTCTGTCAGTTGTTTTCTTCCGAAATACGTTAATTTCTTTGCCTAACAAAATTCCAAGGAATCATCTCTTGAAACCTTTACCAAAAAGAACAATTGGCATTAAAGGATACTACGTCATGCCTTGTTCGTAATCTTCAAATTGGCGAAATCTAATTTCTTGACGCTCAACTAAAACGTATGTTTCATAGAATTTATATTCCTGGCTACTAAAGTTCCTGTCAAAAATCAGATTTTCTACCATTATTCCTCTTTTGTTTTCTTAAAAAATACACTTATATCATTTTTCCGCTCCCGAAACACTCGGAGACTGTTACATGACTCTTTTATTCAATAAGATCTTTGGAATTAAGAAAAATTTAATTTTTAATGCCGTATATTTAAGACTGCATTAATAACTTTCCAGAGAGCCCCGATGACTCAGGGGATAGAGCATTTGCCTTCGAATAAGGTGAATCGGGTTCGAATCCCAGCGATGGCTGGTTGACACGAATTCCGCCTTGCACCGACCACAATGCTGACTTAAAATATCCCCAGTGGTTGATGGATCATGGGTAAAAGTCTCCTTGGCGTCAGGCTAAACGTGGAAAGTTTTCGTAGTTTTCCACTCCATATTACGTAAATGAGGGTTAGTTCCTTCAGAAAGTCCTCCACGAAGGAAACGTTTCTCCTAACACTTGATCCAGAAGTTCCCTTGTCATCTGGATTGGGTTCAAATATACAAGGCTATGCAGTTGAACATTAGTAATCGTAAGTCAAAGATTGGGTCAGCCGTTCAGCGTCGGTTATGATAAAGAATAAAATAAAATAAAGAACTATCTTTCCTTTAAAACCTATGTAAAAAGTCAGTCATTTATATATTTTTTTATTTCCTTCCCATATATTTTTGTATAACTAAGAAGATTAGTTATTAAAAAAATAATAATTTTTATTATAATAGTTTTTTTATTTACAAGTATTGATGTTACTTTCGTAAATATCTTTTTTATAGACAAATATATTCCGATATCCATTTTGAAGCAAGTTTTTATAATTAAGATATGGAAAAAGTTTAATAGGTAGATATATAAATATTAAAAGAATTACAGAGTATGTGCCGTAGAAAAAAATAAGCAAATATAAAATTCAATGTTGGAATTTTAAGTATCTGTTTTGCTTTTAACTTTCCTGTTGAGAATCAAACTCATTTATTTATACTATATCCTTCATTTTGAAATATGAATTTAATTTAAAAAAGCTTATATTTTCCCATAAATTTAAGTACATGTATATATTTGTAAGCTTATATATAGTTTCCTAAAAACAAACTTTTAATTTTGCTTCGTGTATTACGATAAATAAGAAAATATTCCTATATTTTGTATAATTTCATCTAACCCGTATTTGTCCTTTTCCATGAAACAGCATAACATATTATGAACTCATTATTTCATATATTAGAATTTACTTTTATTTGAAACTTATTTGTTTTTCATTTTCTGTATATGTTCGATAATATTTTTTATAATGGATAGGTAAAAAAAGGTATATTTCGTTAGATACAGTAAAATGTCTGTATGATAAAGTTTAATAAAAGCAATAGCATTTATTGCTAGAAAGGAAAATCTAAGTATAAAAATTAAGTATGTTTACTTGTACCTCATAATTTTGAAATATAATTTTTTTACATGTACTAAGTTACTCCTTATGTTTATTATTAACCTAACTTTTAAATACTTTAAAGTTACTTTACTTTAAAAATTAGTATTTTTATTTAATAACGCTAATTTTCAATTCAGTAATTTTATTTGTTATTACACTTGTTTAAAAAAGAAACTGTCAAACTGTTTTTCTGTCAATCGGAAACAGCAAAAAACTATACTACTTTTTTGTTGAAAATTTTTATATCATCAATGTATACGTTTTTAATCAAAGTTACTCAGTATATAAAAAAGCATTTACTTAGCTGTTCTTTATATTAATTTTATTTTATAATTGTAATTTTGAACCCAATCCAGAAGACAAGGGAACTCCTGGAACCAGTATTGGGGAAAATTTTGCCTGCGTGGAGGACTTTTTGATGGAACTAACCCGCATTTGCGTTACACGGAGAGAAAGACCACGACAACATCCCACGGTTAGCTTGACGGCAAGGGGGCTCTAACTGATGATCCGTCAACCACTGAGGATATTTCACGTCAGCACTGCGGTGGGTGCAAGCCGGATGCAGAATTCGCATCCACCAGCCATCGCGGGGATCGAACCCCAGTTCACCTCATTGGAAGCCAAACGCTCTATCCCCTGAGCCATCGCGGCTCTTCTTTATATTAATTGAGAAAGTTCCAAATTACTTCCTTTTAAATACGTGTTAAGGACGATTTTTCAAAAATCAAGTAAAATATTTATCTCATAGACGTACGCAAAATTGCAAGTTAAGACAGAAAACACAAGCATGTTATCAAGCTTCGCCGAATCAGCATTAGAATTGGCAAAATTCAATATATCAAAATCTGTTCACCTTTCATTTACTTTCAATTTTCTCCAGCCATCCAACAGGTTTTGACAACCATTGAATTTTGCATCTCTCTTTATTTATCCATCAAATTTTGAAAACATTTACTTTTTTTCTCACTCAAATATTAACTTACGACGCTTAATGTGTATTTGTTTACTTCATTTTTAACAAAGACCCTGAAAATGTAGATCATAAAATGATAATTGCGAAATATCTTGTTATCCATTATATACGCTAACAAAATAATACCAAAAAGTTTCCAGAATTTCTTGTTTGTTTGAGACAAAATTAACCTATAGTACTAGATTAAACTTTAATATTTTGATACATTTGAATAATTTATTTTGTTAAGGAATTAAATTTTTATGTTGTTATTCTTGAAACAAAAGAAATTTCCAAAGGTGATTTCATTTTATTATAACTTCACAGTTTGAGAACAAAAATTTAGATAAAATCAAGACATAAAGCTTACGATTTCAGTTACGGTATATCTTCTTGTTATTTTCATTAAACAAATGGGTACTGTTAAAGCATAAGCAAAGTTTCTCGTTCATGTTTGTAATAACCTCTATAAAAACCATATAAGTGAAAAAGTGAATTTCAAAATTCATAAAAATTCAATTATTAACAAAACTATTTTTCTTATTTTCTATCCCCCTTCTAAAATCTAATTAGCAAATCTTTTAGGTGAAAAAAATTTTATTTGCGGTATTTCCAGTGTAAATTATTTGTGTAGTAAATTATAAATTCATAAATGAAACAATATGTAAAAAAGCTGGGTATTTTTTCCCTTTAACAAAACATATTCAATTAGTTTTCTAAATGTATATATGCATAATTTATGAGTCACTAATTATGAAGCAAAATATATGAACGAAAAATGAAATATTTAAGTCTGTGCACATATTAGAATATGGATTAATAAGTACAAAATTTATTTATGATTTTATTTGGTACTTTTTTGGTATTTTATTCAGTATTTTTTGCCGAAATAAAGTGCAGCAACTATTATTACAGAACAATTTCGCACAACGATAATGCTGATAGAATTATATATTGACTCTGCATTATGTTTATCTTTTGTTATGTTCAATATCTGAAAGTAGACATACTGTAGAAGGTCTACTGTCTGGAAATTACGAAATGAGATCTCAATCTCTTTAAAATTAACTTGCCCAAAAAACAAACTGGTCAAACAAAAATGGACGACCAACACTGAATAACTTTCGATATTATGATCGGATCTTTACCATTTGGAATTCAATCTCTATGGTTTATAGGGGGGACTTCAAATAATCTAATTATATAGTGCGTAGTGCTATCTAATTATTTTAAGTTACGAAATCAGACACAAAAACGTACTTTCTCTGGATAAACATACCTTTTTCCGACGGATTTGGATTTCTGATCTCCAAAATATAAGAGAGAGCTGCAATCTTGGAAATATGGTCCTGATAGTGTGATCAGGAAAGCGGTCCAAAGCTTTCTGCCGTTAATGATAATTTTACTTTTTGCGTATTTCGAAATATCTCGAGAACTTTTTAAGTGAACTGAAAAATTTTTGCACGCAATTATAAAGTTATTATATCCAAAGATAATTTCATGCAAGAAAATACATTTTACTGAATATTTATTACTTTCAATTATTTTGTTGAATAATAGTCAAAATTTTTTTAAAAGGTATACAATTTTTTACATCTTTTTAAAGTATCTAATGATACATGGCAAAATACAAAATACGAGCGAAATCAGTAAATATTTCCTAAGAAATCGAATTTCAGATATACGACTCTTTTAAAATTTGATTTCTCAGTAACTATTCTAGCAATTTTGAATTTTGACATGTAAAATTAGACACTTTAAAATGATGTAAAGCAAATTGTATACCTTACAATTCAAATTTCTTTGACTATTATTAAATAAAATAATAAAAAACTATAAATATTTACTAAAAATTTTTTTTGCATGAAATTTTCTTTGGATAAATGAATTTTATGATTGTCTTTGAAAATTTTTCAATTAGCTTAAAAAGTTCTCGAGATATGGAGAAATACGCGAAAAGTAAAATTAACATTAAAGGATAAAAACTTAGGACCCCTCATCTGACCAAACCATTAGGACCATATTTTCCAAGGTGAGGCTACCCTTTGTATTTTGGGGATCAAAAATTTGAATCCGTCAAAAAAAGGTATGTTTATTCAGAGAAAGTGCATTTTTTGTCTGATTTCGTAACTTAAAATATTGTCTGCACTAAATTATTAGCATGTTTGTAGATTAAACCATTAAGATTGAATCCCAGAACTTGAAGATTCGATCATTAAATCCGAAGTAATTCAGGGTGGTCCTTTTTTACGCATTGTACGTTACTTTCTACGCAATGTCAAGCCTGAATTACAGCTGGAGGCAGAAAATCTTTTTTTCAATTTCTTTGAGTATATCAATGAACAATTCTTTGTGCGACGTATACACCTTTTTCTTTCGAGCAATTTATTACGACACCAATTTATCATCTTTGTAATTTAATGGCAAAATATTACATGATTGCATTATTTTCAATCATCTAAGGAGCATTTTTTATTTAGTAAAATTCCTAATTATTCCATACAGTGCTAAACAATTGATAGTAATTAATACATGCCTGACTTATATTATTTATTATTAGATAATTTTATTTGCTGCTAAACACTCGAAAGTTACCAGTGAAAATTAATAATAAAGCAACAACAATGTTTTACAATATTTTATTTATATCTCACTCAAATGTCAAATTTACAGAGTCAACGATTTTATTTCTTGATATTAACAATGAATATGAAATATATTTAAGACTGATAACTTCTTGAAATTAAAAAAATATGATAATTTACAAGTGAGTAGATAATAACCACATGTGCATGGCAAGGTAATGGAAAACAATTTGAGGAAAGAAATTACCCGCAACGATTGAACAAGTGTTTTACAATATTTGAATAAAATATGGATAGATTTTTAAATGTTCAGCACATACAAGATCCCTTTTTTCCATGAAGGGCTGAATAGAAATCCGTGGTTCAATAGTGAAGCATCCTATGAAAAACCTGAAACCAAAAGGGTTAAAAAAATTTAGAAAATTTTTATTAAAAAATTAGATAGATATTGATTTATACACATGATTACAAAAAAATTGATTGATTTATACCAGTAAAAAAGCACTGGTCTAAGTGATCAGCAATAGAAAGGAAACACTGGTCAAAGTGACCACATTAATTCTTTTAAATGTTATTGAATAACATTGAGTATCTAAATGTTCTCGATGAAGGTTAAAATAAAATAGCTTAAAATAATAAAAAATTCTCTATTTTATCAGTAGGTGGCGCTTTTTAATCTTAACGTTAAGATTATGGCTACGGAGGACATTTCAATCCAAACAAATTAAATACTGCGTTACATTCGTAGCTCATTCTTTTCACTTGCGTAAATTTAAATTTCTTTGGTTGCAAGTGCCATTTTCATGAAGACGAGGATAGCGCCATCTAATGCAAAAATTATGAAATATTTTTGATCTATCCCTTTTTCTTCTTAAGTTTTCAGGTACAATTTCAGTATATTCTGGATATTCCATATCATTTTACTACATCTGATTACAATCTCTATGTATGATACATTCTTTTAAAAATTTCAAAAACCCGAAATTTTAAGTTTTGGGAAATGTCACAGGTGGTACATTAAGCATCATATTTTTAAACATTAGATAGTTTTTCTCGAACGGGCAAAGAAAACCCTCAATGAATGTCTCTTTGGCCTGTAACAGACCACAGTACTCGAATAAAAGTGAAAATAAATAATTTTCCCAATGAAACACTCTAAGGAAATAGCAATTTATCCAATGTTAGGTATCCATTAACGTCAGAATTCTTATATTGCCGAATAAAAAGTGCACCTATTTAAAACTTTTTATGGCGTTTACAACAAATTTGCCGATCAACTACCTCTTATAGTTTATAAAGAAGAATATTTGCAATATAATTTCTAATCCAAATTAAGCACTTTTTATAAACACTTTATCAGCACTAGACAGCTCTCAGTGCTAATGAACTTAAAAGAAATTCTTTTTAACACCTAAATTAATTAATTTTTTATACAGTTTTTCCTAACTTAATCTGAATAAAACTATAATTAAATTATTATTAAATGTATTATATAACTATAATTAACTATAATTAAATGTATTATACATTCTAAATGTATTTTAAATCCCAAATAATAAGTCCTATTTTTAATAGTTTTTTTGCATTATGTACTGAATTATAACGAAACATAAATGTTTGACTCTGTGGACTTTTATTTTTAAGTTATTGGTTTATAGAAAAAATTTATTTCCTCATAATTTTGATCCGTTAATGATTAAAATAAACATAATCTGGTCAAAAATGGGCTTAAATCGTGTAACACGGCAATGATCGTTAATTTTGCAAAGTTTGCATCGGACTAAAATGTTCCTAGATCTAAATAATCGCTAAATATTGTTATTAAAGCAAGTGAATGTCGAATTTTTTTAACTATTTAGTCATATTAACATACCTGTTTTATAAGCTGATGTCATAGAACCTGATCTTGGGGGAGCTCTTTTTATAGTAGCAAAACTTCCTTCATCTGAACGCTGAAAATTTAAAAAAAGCAAATGAATATTACTTAGTAGTTACAGAGTTTTGTCAATCACTTATGGTTTGATGAATATGAGAGTCATTTATAGTGGTGTAGAGCTAAACAAACTTTTTAAATTTTTTAGAACCAAAAAAGATTATTTCGAAGCATTTGAAATAAATAGTATTTTCTTTTTGGTGAATTAAATAAAATATTATTTCAACACTTTTCTTTGAAAAATATTTTGTTCTCTTTGACAATTTCGAGATAAGCTTTCAGTGTGGTTACTAACCACTGATACCTTAGTTGATGAATTAAATAAAATGTTATCGCAACATCTGAAAAATATTTTGTACTGTCTCACTATCACAAGATGCGTTTTCAGTGAGATTAGTAAAAATTGATACTTTAATTAATGAATTAAATAATATTGCAGCACATTCATCTGAAAAAGTTTTTGTACTATCTGACAATCACGAGATCAGCTCTCTGTAGGATTGTTACCGTTGAAGACGAGAGCTTATCCCGTGACTGATGACGTACTTACAAATTAGTCATATTGTAATTTTGCATCTACTTAAACATGAAGATTAATCTATTTATAGATAAAATCAATTTAAAGATATATAAAATTAAATGTACATTTAAATTAAATATTTATAAGTTAACATCTCTAAAAATATTTTTTTTAATTAAAATCTTTATTTATCGTTTATTTTATGTAAACTTTAAGCATCCACTATGAAAATAAAGGATTATTTCAAGCCCACTTGCTTTCACAAATTAGTCATATTGTAATATTGCATCTACTTAAACACATATATTAATATATTTATGGATGAAATCAATTTAAAGGATATATAAAATTAAATTTACATTTAAAATGAACATTTATAATTTAGCTAAGAAAAAAATTTTTAATGAAAATCTTTTTTTAACGTTTATTATATGTGAATTTCAAACATCCATTTCGAACATAAAGGATTATTTCAAGCCCAAATTCGTTCCCTTTTCAAAATAAAGGACATCTATAATTTCATGTCATCAATTTATGCCACTAATTATCCAAACACATAAAAATCAATGTCATTTTTATAAGAAAACTTA
Organism: Parasteatoda tepidariorum; assembly: GCF_043381705.1. Taxonomy (NCBI): domain Eukaryota; kingdom Metazoa; phylum Arthropoda; class Arachnida; order Araneae; family Theridiidae; genus Parasteatoda; species Parasteatoda tepidariorum. The sequence goes on from NC_092204.1 coordinate 25,159,201, forward strand.
AAACTTTTCAAACAATAAAATAACTCCGGAACATCTGACGAAACCGAGTAAGTATTCGAAAAAGAATGCATTATCATCCATTAGTAGAATTTGATTGCCTATTGTTTTCTACTCAATCGAATAAATGTGTATGCTTTAGAACAAATCGATAAATGTATTGCAAAAGTAAAATATTCTAATGTATCCACTTAAATATAAAAGTATATAGAAGTATTTCATCAAAGAAAAAAACTGAAATTAAACTTGCATTACTTTCAAATGTCATTTGTTTTATAAAAACGGCATTTTATCCAATTGTTATTTGAAATGCTTTTGATCAATTTTCCTCTGATAATCCAATGATAAATGCATTAAAGTAATATTTAATGCATTGTGTAAGCAAATCATTTACTAAAGTCTTTTAACTAAAGTTCATGTCTGGGTAATCAGACCATAGTTTTGTTTAATTTCAAATTAGAAAATAAAATGATGAATATAAATTTGAAAAATTGCATTTTGTTAAAAAAACCATTAGCTTAGATGCATAAAAGCATTAAAGTCAATATTGTGAATGCTCGGCATTTGATGTTAATATTCCGACGTTTTCTATCTCCATTAATTTTAAAAATGCACTTATTTAAACATAGATTGAAAATATTTCGTTAAAAATTGCCATAAAATTAATAAGAGTACAATTAGGTGCAAAGCATCTGCTGTTATTTCAAAACAAGCTAAATTTTAATTCTTTCCTTACTGTTTGCAACTCGAAACTCTTTTAATATTTTGAATTCTTGGTTTTCTATTAGTTTTTTTTTTCTCAAATAAAATAAAAACAACTAAAACCGGAAATCTATTTATTGGTGATTCCATCTCGGAAATGATTTTATTTCTTAATCAAGTAGATTTTAGATATTCTCTATTTTAAGAGAGCTATATTATTTTTTTTCTAAATGTTTACCCCTTAATACTTCATTTTGTTGTAATTCATATTTAAGTTATAATATTTTTTTTTAAAATTGCACTTGTTGAACTACGTCTTGAATACCGTTTGAGTTTTAAATAAATAGAACTAAGAAACTGAAGTTGTATATATATATATAAGATTAAAATAAATGAGCTTCAGAAAAAACAAAAATGATATAACAGTCGACATGTTTCAAAAGCTTCAAAAATAAGCTCCCATTTTCAAGACTTGTCACACACGAATGTAACGAAACAGAAATTATTTAAAATTAAAAAAAAAATGTACAACTGCCAACAACAAATGGAAAAATTAAGGGTAGAAACACACCTAGGAAACCTAAGAAGCCGATTTTTGTTGTAGTTGTTGTAGCTAATTTACGTCGCACTAGAGCTGCAGAATGGGCTATTGGCGACGGTCTGGGAAACACCCCTGAGGGTGATCCGAAAACATGCCATCACAATGTTGATCCTCTGCAGAGGGGATGGCCCCCCCCGCTTCGGTAGCCCGACGACCTGCACGCGAAGTCGAGCACTTTACGGTAGAACAGTTTAACGAGGACCAATACCGCACACCCTCGGTCCCTACGCAGACAGATCCAAGTGGTCACCCACCCGCACACTGACCGTAACCAGTGATGATTTTTCTCGGTGATCTGCTGGGAACCGTGTCTTAACCATAGAGTTGAAATACTGGGTAGAGAGAGTAGAACAACCCCCGACCCGTGGACAAGATAAAGTCACGTGACTGTAGCCCAAACTTGCCGTTCACTGAGACCGCTTCGATTCCCGTCCGTTCGTTTAGCATTGCGATCGTCTGATGCAATTAACTGTCTGTCTTTTTAATTCAGAAATAAGAATGGTACAAAAGTCCTGAGCATTTTGCTGCACGGAGAAGTTTTCTAGGGACTGTCCGATAACTTTTTACAAGAAAGGGCGACATTTTTTTTCACTTTTTCTATTTTAAAATTGATTTTAAAATTTTTCCGATACTCAGTCATGCTCTGATAATCATGTTTTATTTGCTTTAATAATCAATTACGCTCGTTTTTGCTCACTTTTTTTGCATTTAACATAAGTTTTTATTGTTTCTTAAACTTTAAACTTATAATGTTTAAGTATATTTCAATATATATTCTATTTTTAGCTGAAATAGCTGCAAAGCTTTGTTGGCTTCCTTGGCGAGATACTTTAGCGCCAAGGAACAGTTGAGTAAACTTTCGGTTTTGTTTTAGTTCTCTTTAAATGTCGATATCATTTCTGTATATTCTGAAGATTTTGTATATCTTTACCTCTTGATTACTAAAACCCAATATTTATCTTGTTCTAAAATGTTTCCTTTAAATATATATATTTAAATAAAAAATATGGTACATAAGAAGTTGTGTTTTTTAAATTACATAGGAATGCTTAAAAACCAAATTATTTGTATATTCTT
>NC_092204.1:25162263-25173870 GCF_043381705.1 Parasteatoda tepidariorum
AGTTTTCTGTAATTTATTAATTCCAACACATCGTGAACCAAGGACAATTTTAAGAAAATTATTATCACAACAGAAATAAAGCTAAGGTATGTCATGTTTTGAGTGTTCCCCTATTTGGGGACATTTTACAGTTCATAACAGTTTTCTGTAATTTATTAATTCCAACAGATCGTGAACCAAGGACAATTTTAAGAAAATTATTATCACAACAGAAATAAAGCTAAGGTATGTCATGTTTTGAGTGTTCCCCTATTTGGGGACATTTTACTGTTCATAACAGTTTTCTGTAATTTATTAATTCCAACAGATCGTGAACCAAGGACAATTTTAAGAAAATTATTATCACAACAGAAATAAAGCTAAGGTATATCATGTTTTGAGTGTTCCCCCATTTGGGAACATTTGGGTAAAATAGCACCGTTTTTCTTAATTTTTTGAGTAGAATCATAGTAAGCTTGAGGAGTCTTCCGAATTCTTTCATTATTTGTTTCGTTGAAAGTTAAATTGAAAGAACGCGTCATATTGAAAAACACTACAAGTATAATAAAATAGAATAGCTCGCTTTTTCAAGCTTAGGTGAAGAAATCAATCGGAAGTCACAACCCAGAAGTCTTAGGACGAATTTTAACCCCTAGCGCCATCTGTGCGTAGCTTTACACGGTCAACCTTCCATTCAGGTCTGACAAGTCTTGAAAATGCGTGCTTATGTTTGAAACTCCTTAAACATATCGACAGTTATTTCATTTTTTCGCTTATTCAATCGGGTAATAAAGTTTAAATGCTTTGCGCTTTATTATAGTGATAAAATAAATTCTACTATCCTTTTTTTAAAACTTGATTCAATTGAATACTTTATTAAAGTTGCAACAAATTTCTACCCTATTACCGATAGTATGCTTTATATTTGAACCGTCCCTTTGAGAATATTTTACCTTTAATGACCGAAGTCAAGAGAATGTCAACTTTCTTTTTTATTTCTAATGGCAAAAGAAAGTGACAAACTCTTACAAAAAACAGTGAACGAAAAGGTGAACAACAAGCAGGAGAAAAAAGTCGCTATCTCATTAACAGATGTCGCGCACTCCAGTAGCGCCTCACCCCAAAGTCCCCACGCAGAGCCGAGCATCTCAATAGATGGTTCCATAAGTTCATTATTCGAGCATAACGGGCAATTTGGGTCAGCGAGAATGCCGATGCGGCAGAGGTGGTTTGCCAGGCAATCATGGCCCACCGCAAGTCTGAATTCTGCAACACCTTTATTGCGGGGCTTATCGCCAATACCCTGTTCTAAGCTGCTCTTCCAACTTCTCAAAGAAATACGAGATGTGAGCAAAGCTTTCCGGTCTTATCTCATAAAATGTTTGATATAGAGTCTTGCTGAATGAGAATGTCAACCTTCACAGATGAATATTGACAATTACGTAGTCGCTTTGGTGAATGTCCGAAATATTTGTTATATCCGATTTCACATTAATTTATTCGTTTACATTATTCGATATTTTAATATCTGCTGAGGATAAATTAGATGAAACATCGGTGCTCGGAGTACCGGTTAAATGCATACGGGACAGTGGCACAGGGCCTTAAGAAAATATTGATGTAGGGCATACCAGAAACTGAATCTGAACCTTAAAAAATCATTATTGTAGGGTTTACCGGGCAGTGGCATTTAACTAGATCAAGTTTAAATTTCGGTCATTTGACAAAGCGACTATGTGATTGTCAACATTCACTGATGAAAGTCAACAACGAACAATTTGGGTCATTCAAAGTAACATACATAAGCATTTCTAATTATATTTAATGAAAATTTGCTTTTATCCTATATTTACCCAAGTTTTATGCACTGCAATACCAGCCATAAAAAAATGTTGTGACTAGAATTCCAGAACCATGAATGTTAAAATTCGACTAAAATGATTAAATAGAAGTAGAGGACTATATAACGATTGCTACAGAGTAAGAAAAAGATTACACCTTCAAATTTATTAGTTAGTAATTGCCATAACAAAATGAGTACTTTATTTCGTCAAAAAACAAACAAAAAAGGCCGGAACACAAAAAAAAGTTGTGTTTCGATACTGAGAAAGGTTTTTATTTATTAAACCAAAGTTATAGTATTTTCATCTTGTACTTGTTGGTTAGCTTTATCCATTTCAGTGATTCAAATAGAAGAAAAATTATTACAAAAAATAAATATTTAACCAATATCTAAATTGCGTTCATATTTATCTCCATAAATAAACAGTGAAGGGAATAATGTCTAATTTCTATCTAAAATAACCTTTTAATGTTAATATTTTTGCTGAAATCTTATGAAATGATACAATCTACGATGTTTTAAGAATCTAATTCTATTTGCTAAATATTTTGATGACCTGATTGCTGAAACCTTATAACCCGTAGACTTACTATAATTACATAAAATAATAATTTTCAATCTCTATCAGTTTTATTACGATTCCTTTTAAATCTAATACAAAATACTTGACGTTAGTTTATATCCTATCGCAACTTATTTTCAAAAAAAAAAATGTATTTTTCTCAAAAAGTTTACTTTTATAATGCATTCACTAAATGCATTTTATAGACCTAAGACAGTGGAAAGTGCACTGTCTTATTTGCTACTGCAAAAATAAGTGCAATTTCTAATGGAAAGTGCTAATGGAAAGTGCAATTTCTTGCAAAAATAGTACTTGTTGTAACTTTTAACTAAGGATTACGGAAATTAAAATAATATATACTTGTTTATAATTCACAATTATTTACCTGCCTCGAAGATGGATATGCTGTGTAGGGCTCGGCATATTCATGCTGTTTATCCGTTCCTATAACAGATAAAATATTGCCATCAAATATATGTGTTAATTAATTTATCGAAAATGATCATTTAAATTTTTTAAAAGAAACTTTCGCCCTAAACCATTTTTATGTACCCTTTCACATGAATTTTAAAAGAAATTCAAAATCTTATTAATTTGATTTACGATACTGATAATACGATACGATTTTTTTTATTATTTCATACTCGATTTTCAACTTAACAGAAAAGAGCAAACCATTCTCTTAAATAAAAATAAACATCAAATCCCTGCATTGTAAATTAAGTTTTTATTATAGATATCAATTTATTCACAGATTTCCCTTTTAAAATATTTTTCTCTGCAGCTTCTTTATTTTTCATGCAGTATTTATAAATACATTATTTATTATTTCTATTATTTTAGCTATCCTTTGATTACCAACGAAAATATTAAAGAAAAATCTCCTGACGTTTTATTGATTTTGCGTTCAAAAAGGTTTTATTTGAAAAAAATATATATGATCATTAAAACCACAACCTTTTTACTCGAAACAGCACTATATACTAACGGAAATATTAAAGAAAAATCTCCTGACGTTTTATTAATTTTGCGTTCAAAAGGGTCATATTTGAAGTAAAAAATATAAGATCATTAAGACCACAACCTTTTTACTCGAAACAACACTATATACTAACGGAAATATTAAAGAAAAATCTCCTGACGTTTTATTAATTTTGAGTTCAAAAGGGTTTTATTTGAAAAAAAAATATAAGATCGTTAAAACCACAACCTTTTTACTCGAAACAACACTTTATACCAACGGAAATATTAAAGAAACTTGACGTTTTATTAATTTTGTGTTCGAAAGGGTTTTATTTGAAAAAAAATATATAAGATCATTAAAACCACAACCTTTTTACTCGAAACAACACTATATATGTGTCAATGGTGTATAAACTTTTTACACCATAAACTTCTTCGTACTAATACACTGAATTACTAAAATAATATATTGAAAATAAATGTGAAAAAAAAAGCTTTTTTTGATAAATATTTATTAATTTAATGTAAAATAATCATTTTTTTCCAGTGAACTGCACAATCGGTCTTGCCGATGAGCAGACCTAGTGCGTTCTCTAGAGGTGGTATCCACTCTTTCAGGACCACCACAATGGGTGAGAGTTGGTCATGTTAATTTGGACGTCCAGTTTCTGCCACACTAGATGGCAGCACCGAGACTCTATTTGGATGCTAAAGTGCTCACATTTAATTTTGCCAGAAATGCCAAGAGCCAATAAGGCACTCCAGGGATCTTTTACAATCATACGACATGGCCGCTGAGGATTTTCTGCATTCCGAAAATCCGGTGTCTGGGTTGGGGATCGAACCCGCAGACTTGGGCTCAGAATGCCGACGACAAACCAACTGCGCCACACAACCACAAATAATCTAATATTCAAGTTATTTTAATTAAAAGGAATTAAATTAAAAACATATATAATTGGTTAAGTTTTTTTTTGTAGCTCGATATCTGGTTAATGAAAAACATTCTTAACTCTGCAGATCAATTCAAATAAACTAAAATAATTAATACTGAAAGAAAACACAAATAATTAAGATCAAAAAGATAAAACTTCTTTGAAAAAACTTCTTTGATCAAATATCAATAATGGAAATTAAAACTAATATATATCGAAAAGCTTAAGAGAAAGACATTTTTGCTTCAAACTCGTGTTATAATTCAGGTTAATATATCAGTATTTTTGTTTGGACCTTATTTTTTGAATTTTTCTTTTATAATTTTCTTTTGTTTTGCTTTTTTATGAAATATTTTTTCTTCCTTTTATGCATTAAACTAAATCACATCACAAGCAGTTTTTGGAATTAGAGAACCCTCTGAAATTTGAAGATAGCAATTCGGTTAATTTCAATTTTAAGTACTTGTTTTGTTACTATTTCGTCAAGAACATTTTTATTTTGGGAAGAAAATATCCTTAACCATCCACTGGCCATTAAGTTCTAAATATTCTTCAGTACATTTTTTTTAACAAAAAACATACTTGTTGTGAGATACTGTATTTTTAATTATTATTTTTTTGGAGTCGTAATGACTTCAAAATATATTTTAAAAAATATATTTTTATAATACTTCTTACTATTTTATTTATATTATTGTAAGAAATAGCAGAAACATTTTATGTGTTACCATTAAAAAAGAAAGCCTTAAATAAATTGACACGTTTTTCTACCCAAGAACAAACTTTTTACATTCATTAAAACCATAATTGTCTCAATTAAGTAATCCAGAAAATTATTTGAATAAAAAAGAATTAAATTAGTTACGAAAGAATTTGCATAATAAAATAAATTTAGTTTTATCTCGTCTAGAGTAATCACATTTTCAAACTTAACTTTTTCTTACATAATTAGTTATTATTCGTTTCCAGTAAAATTTAACGCGTCAAGAAAGCGTAAAGGGAAAAAAAATTCTTATATTAAACAATTTTAAGCTGACATAAAAGCGAAAAAAGAATACTGGAGATTAAAATAGAAATTATTTCCATTTTAAAATAGCGTCGTAAAGATTCGTGAAACAGACAAATTAAATTTTCATCACAAGCTAGGCCAAAATATATATATCCTCCGTTTTCTCAGTTCAGTGTTAGTAAAAATAAAAGCAAGTCAAAAGGCTTAAAATATTATGAAATTATTTCGTATTCTGTCTTATAATTAGCATAATTAAGGAAAAATTATTAGAATACGTGTTACTTAAAAAGAAGTCGTAATCTCATATTCATTAAACTTTACGAACAGTTTTGAGATTTGAGCAGCATTTATGAGATATATGTGGTAAGCGTAACTCAGTTTTCTCCGACGCAAATTATTCTGGAATTTTTAAGCCCCATTTAATTTGCAAGGCAAATTCCCAAAGAATTTGAAATGAAAGTTTCCCATTTCCTTCGTCGAGTTTTAAAAATAATGAGATAAGAAAACGGAATTCATATTTTATACAATTATTGGAATCCAAACTCTTATAATATACGCGTATTGTATGCAATAATGAACGAAACTTTTGCAGAAAGCATTAATGGTTTAAACTCAACTAATTAGTGAACATTAAATAAATTTCTTCTGAGCAAACTTCTTTTAAGGAAAGCGTATTTATTTTATAAATATATTTAAAATTAAAATAATTTGAAAGTAATTAAGCAACCTAGACGCTGCTAAATTGGATTATAAATATAATCTTATTTAATAAACATAATCTTACTTAATAAACATAATCTTATTTAATGAATATAATTTTATTAATATGTCATTCTGATTAAATGTATTCAATTAAATTAATTCTATTAATATCTTCAATTCAGATTTTTATGTATATGAAAAATTATTAAACTAGAAATATCACTTACGAAATTAATTTTATCATAATTGAGTTTGAGTTGAAGCAAGTCTTTTTCTAACCAGATACGTCAACCCTCTGGCAGATATAGATGTTACATTACAGTGATGATAATGCAATCTTTTCACATAGCAATAAATTCTGTCAAATACCTCATTTCTGAAACCTCAATACACTGATGATAGAAATTTCTCGGAAAAATGATTAAATAACGACATATTTAATTGTTACTTTACCATATTCAAACAAAACAGTCAGATATCCATAAATGAAATGGTATTCAAACTGTTAACTGCGAGAAAAACGGTTTATTAACTGCTTACAGTCGTCGGAGGTCGTCGTGAAGGAAGGCATTGGCTCACATTGGGCTGTCTGGCCAACTATGATGATGATGATGAACTGCTTACACCTAATACGGTTAAACAACCAGAATTTTCATCGCACCAACTAGGTTCACCTAATGAAGCCATTTAGTTCCTTATATTTGGTTACCTATGTAAGCCGAGAAAGTTAATTTGTCAGTATCATGATCGCCATAACAGGGTTCGAGTCTTAGCGTTGACACGACAATATTTCCGTCATTCTCTTCACAACATGAATAGTTTCCAAGTCTATCACTCCCTAATTTGTGACCCTGGTCTGTTAGAGTACGATACTCTATATAGATGGAAGCATCATCAAGTAGCTTTACTATCTCCAATGTTCAGTTAAATTTCTTTTTTACGGTTTTGATTCCATGCTAGATGTAAATGGTTAAGAAACATAGAGTTTTGCATTAATGGTTTTTTAACCATGCTAGCTGTAAACGGTTTCTAAAGCATAAAAGTGAAAACTGTTCTTCACCGTAAACTTTACGGTTAATGGGATGAAAAGACTGCTGAAGGTTGTTTCACCATCCTTTTAGAGTGAAACTTTTAACAGTGTAGATAAATAAGTAATTTTCAAATTCTGGTAAATATAGTGCCTAAAAATATGAAGGAAAAAAAAACAAACTTTACGATTGTCTATGAATAATCAGGAAGAGGGGTTGTTGAGGAAAAGGTTCCTCAACTTTGAGACCAATAACCTGATGATGACAATGTGGCCAGTATTATGGTCACCTTCGTCCTTCAGAAAGATAGCACCTATCGATTTAAATCTAGGGGTGCTTCAAGCTATCATTGAAGCTAGGACTTTCGGTAGTTTTTAATTACAGTCCAGTGCCTTATCTGCGATACAGAAGCTAAAGTCGATACTTTATTATTCTTCAATTTTATTTTATTTTTATTTTTGCTATATTCATCTTTTAAACTTTAACATTAAATATCACGTCCTTTTTGGAGAAAAAAAAACGCGCACAGTAAACGCAAAACTAAATGATTATTTAAATAATTATTTAGAAGAGACGGTAATTTGTACGGTAAGATTTTTGAATTTAAATGCTTAAGACTTTTACTGCAAAGTTTTAAAGTTTTAAAAGGAGACAGTAAAGTTTTTTTTTATATTTTATATTTTAACATCTCATGATGATTACAAAAGTTTATAAATGCCTTCGCAATAACTAAAATTATTATAACTTAAATTGGCTTTAAAATCATAATCTTAGAACAAAAACTTTCGTCAGTTAAAATAGCTTGTTATAATAGCTCTGAAACAAATTTAGTCGAATTCGAAACCACATGCGTTCGAAATTGAATAAGCATATATTTATTTTTGAGTCTCAATATGGTGGGACAAATGCTCATTGGCCACCATATATGACAATACTTTTACTTGCGTTACTTGTAACGAAAGTAATAGTAAAAATGCATACTTTTACTTGTACTTCGTTACTTTTTAAACTCAGTACTTTGACTTGTTTTCTTGTTACTTTCTGTGGGAAACGGTACAAGTATTTGTAACGAGAACGCCGAAAGAGATCACTACTATTTTCGGAATTTTTTTAGAAATTTTCCTTTTAAAAAAAGCGTTTTTTGAAATTTTTGAAATTTATTTATATTTAATTTATAAGTTTAATGTATTATATATTTTTTAGCAGCTAACTCCTTCTTCCAAACATCTTTACTGATTGTAATTTCCCGAAAGGGAAAGGGAGGTTGAGGGGAGGGAACGTGATTTTACATGTACATGAATAAAAAATTTTTTTACTTATTTCTTTAAAAAAAAAACAATAATGTTATCGAATTTGTTCAACAAATTAATTTCTTACAATAAATTCTGAAAGTAAAAACAATTTTTTTCAAATGAGAATAATTTAAAACTCTTTTTTAAATGCAAGCATTAAATTTTGATTTTTCGCTTAGTTTCTTTCAACGTTGACTATTTCAATAGAATTTTACAACATTCTCCTGCAATTTAAAGTCTTATACATTTTAATTAAAATTTAAAAAATTTTGACATGACATTTTTAACAGGAAATTTAAAAAATTCATGTTAAAAATAAATTTCTCACATTTTTAATGAAATTGACGATTACTTTGAATTTTCGATTTCCTTGAAATGTACTTTAAAATCGATACTTTTTGCTTTGTACTTGTACTTCTTGCTCGTTAATTTTCAAAGACAAAACTTTTTACTGTTTACCTTAAAGCGCTTGTACTTTCACTCGTTACTTTTTAAAAGTAATGTTCCCATGCATGGTAGCCACTGACAGGACTCGAATCAAGAACATCCAAGACATAAGGTCGATACAGCTCAAGGACCTCCGAGCTTAGTTTAAATCCTGTAGGCAGCCAACAAACACACAAATTTTCTTTCCACACCACTTTTGAGACTATGCATTATACTCAACACTGAGTATATTCTGTGCAAAGACGAAATTTTGCGCAGTTGGAGTCGCGTGGTATATTTCACTAATTGACGATTGTTAAGTAAACAGGATAAGGAAAATGACAGTTGAAGAAGAAAACTAGATCCTAATTATAATAAAACTTCTATTTAGATGTATTTGTAAGGCTCGAGATACAAAATTAAAAGTATATTTTATACATGAGACTAAGTTAAATAATAAATTTTGCATAATAATATCAATAAAGACAGGCCATGGGAGGTAAATCCCCCATGATCAACCTAATCAAAATTCAAATTAAAAGAGATTGAATTGTTCCCAACAGACAGTTAGGAGCATGGAAAGAGATCCATGGTTTGCTATTTATCGAAAGATAAAATAGCCACAAGCAAAGGAAATCCCCCCCCGTAAACAATAATAAACAATTTGGCTACAGCTAATCGTCAAAAAGGAACGCATAAATTATTATAACACTGTAACAGCAGAATTTTTGTGGAAAGAGAAATAAAGAATAAAGAGTAAAAAACAAGCTTTGATGCTCTATTAAGTCACGAAAGTGAATTAATGAGTTTCGCATTTGCATTGAAATAAAAAGTTAGCCGTTACAGTTAAAAGCTAGCCGATTGTTAAGAAAATAATAAAATCTTTTTAGCTTTTATATAAAATGTAGTAAAAATTAAATAAAATTTGAATTCGAATGATTAAAAAATATATTTCATAATACAGAAATTTTAAGAGCTAAGAAACATGTAATGCCTATTATGGCATCACATGATGTTTTATTTTTATAATGCATGGGATTTTCAAATTCGACTATATTTGTTTCGGAGCTATTTTGCCCCATTTTTAGTCAAATTTAAGAAGTTTTTTTAAACAGTGTAAAACTGAAAAGTTACCTGCGTATTTAGTGAAAGAATTATTAGCGAACCAATAATGAGGGGAAAAAAAACAAGAATACTTCTGATAGAAAAAAACATCATTTTTCGACTAGCTTTAAAAGTTTAGAAGCAAAATAATAAAAAAAAACTTTTTTTCCTTGATGATGTGTCTAAAACATACAGGCATCTTCATTCAAAACAATTAAAAATTTGAGTTTCAATGCTTCCTGAATAGAAAGGGAAATAAATAAATTTTAACGAGAGAAGGGTTGACTTTCTCATGCGTGAAAAACATTCTGTTGACATTAATTTTTTAAACAGCCTAAAGACATACATTTGTATTATTCCGTCGGAAGTTTGATAGGGTTGAATATGATAATGAGTTTTTGTGCGGAATTGAAACGCTCATCACAAAATCTAAAAGAAAAAAATTTTCTTCTTCCTTTTCTCATTTTTACTTTGCCAGTGGCAAAAATCAAGTTTAAAAATAAAAAATATAAAAATAAATGAAAAATAAGTGTAAAAGAGTTCACATAATGAGAAGAGGAAAAATATTCTAGTCATTTGAATACGTTTTTTTTTTCAATTTTAATATTTATTGCAAATTTTATACCATCTACTAAGTGTTTAGACAAAAAATATTAAACTATCAAACAGATTATTTAAACTATTTTCTGTGTATATTCACTAAAAAATTAGTTCAAAAGCATAGTATGATGGCGGCATTTTAAAGAAAACGCTAAGCAAATTTGCTGATGTTTTTAACTTTTTATCCTTTTCAACCATTATTAAAATTAAATAAAAATAAATATTGCTAATGTCAATTTTTACGCTTATTATGCATCTGCAAGCAATTTTTGTCTGTTTTTCATCTCTTATATGTTTTTATAAAAGGTAGTTGGATTCATAAATAGAACTTCCTCAAAGAAAACATAGAAACTTATATAATTAAAAATTAGGCTGACAATTTTGGAAAAAAATTTCTTACACCATTTAAAATAAAATAAAAATCCAGTTTTAAGCTCCAATATTCATTTAAGATTAAAAGAAAAATCTATATTCACATATAGTAAACACTTCCGCAAGCAACAATAAATGTTTTAGGCAGAAGGGCACTGAAATTTGAGACAAACAGCATGAAATTGACAACATGGTCAGCATTGCGTGCCACCCGCTTTTACTTCCCACAAAAATTGGTAGACCTCGATATAGAACTGAGACAACGCTGTAAATCACCACTGGGAATAAAACCCGGATTTTCAAAAAGTAAAAGCAATGTTCAAAGACTCCGACATCGGGCGTCATTTTCGCATCTTTCCTAACTGTACTATATATATACACAAATAAGTTTAAAAATTGAGAAAACATGGAAAATAACAAAGATTAATTAAAAGAGAAGAAGGAAAATTATAATAATAAAATTATTTTTAAAAAAATGCTTTTTAAGATACATAAAATACATAAAAAAATTAAGATACATAAAAAAAATTTTTTTGCAATGTTTTCTTTTAGCATACATTAAAAAAAAATTTTATTTCTTTAAAAAATAATTTAATTATTATAATTTTCCTTCTTCTCTTTTAATTAATCTTTATTATTTTTCATGTTTTCTCAATTTTTAAACTTCTTTTGTAAGTTCTATATACTTGCAGCTTATGCGCAGTTAATAAAACTTATTAATTCTCTTCGCTCTTCTCTCTTTTTGTCTTCATTGATCTATATATATATATATATATATATATATATCAGGAG
>NC_092204.1:25176884-25250243 GCF_043381705.1 Parasteatoda tepidariorum
TTTTCTTATTACATATATATATATATATATATTCTGTACAATCAGTTTCGTATACTTAATTAATTTTTAAAAATAAGTACCTTTAAGAGGTAAAACATTTATTACAAAGAAGAAATGTTTAATTTATGTTATCGTAAAAATTCATTTAATCTATTGAAAATTAGTTCAATCCGTTTAATTAATCTTAACAAAAGCTCAAATCAGGCGTAAAAATTTAATGATGATACTTTTTACATGATTTAAAAATTGAAAGATGAAAGCGTCGTTTAAGAAACAGTTTTTACAAAACTAAAGAATATTTGTTTCTTTTAAATTTCATAGAAGCAATTCGATTTAGTAGAATCTTAAAAATGGCTTACGCTATAAAGCTTTAAGTGAATTCCTATTAAAATCAATGAGTTCGTAAGTATGAGTTTAACTTTTGAAGTTAATTCCATGAAAAGAAATGTAGCTATTTCTTTGATAATGATTTTAAAAGTCACCAAACATAATCTATCAGCAAACTTATTTCAATAAGTATCAAATGAAATATTAATATTCTTATAATCTCAAACTTTAAAAAATTATTTTTGAAAAATAATTATTAAAGTAATTTTGAAAAAAGGATAAACTAATAAACCGAAAATCTATATTTTTTGTTGATGCGCAATATTTAATTTCCTTCAGGTTATATCTTCTCAAGAAGCAATTAAATTTCCTATTATCTAAACAATAAAATTATATCCTACAAAATGTTCTTTTAAACTGATTGAAATAATTTAAAAAATAAAACTGTTATAATGTCTAAGATAGCATAAAAAATACACTTGTTAGGAATTTTCTATATCACTTATGAATATAAAATGCGCAAAATATTTAAACAATAAATTATATTTTTTTTACTCCAGCAATTATGAGTTGTCTCTTCGAATCTATATTTATTTTTCAACAGATTGCTTTGCACCAGATTAATTTAAGTTAAAACAAATACGAATCAAGCATAAACTTTTAATTAAATTATTGTGATCAAGAAAAATCTACACTGTAAAAATATTGTGTGTTGTTTCAAGCTAATACTGAATCGAGCTTTCACACACACTTTAAAGTGCAAAGTTAGATCTAAGCACCAATAATTGATAAATCTTTCACAAAGTCAGGTGCATTTACTCTATTCATAGTTGGCAACAGGCGTGTTGTTATCGTTTTTAAATGATCCGTTATCGTTGGAAAAGGAATTGTGATTTTTTTGTTAAAAGTGCTATAATCGATTACAGAAAACTTCGGCTATACAAAACTAGTGAATTTACTTAACTATGAACATTATTTCTGATGATATGTACTTCATCATCATCGAAGCCTAACCTAGGCTTAGCTATTGACTATAGTACTAAAAAGAGAGTAAAATCCAAGATCTTAATCGATGTAATTTCAATGTTGTCGGATTGATTTGACAAACTGATCATGTAAACTATTATAAATGGCATGTATGTTTTACGTTTTAAAGATATTTATGCTTCCATTAGAAGATTTACATAAGTATGCCAATTGTATTAAATAATTTATAATATTTAACATCCATTCACTTTCGGATTTGTTAAGCCTAGTTCGAAGTCATAGTAATATGATGTGAATATGCTATGATGTGAATATGCTTAATTAACAAAAAAATTTTATTTCATGCAATATTATATAAATTCATACTAAGTTAGTTAATTTATATTGTGTCACAAATATAAATTTCTAACTCTTATGCGTATCATACTTTGCGATAATTATAAATTTCAGTGTTACTAGGTAACAAAATGGTGGTGACTACTTAACGAAGTAGTGTAAAAGAACATTTTTGATGCTTCACTACAGCAGAAACAATTCTTGGTCTTGATGTAATGAAAAACTTTATGGAATACCGCCTTAGGATAATTTCTCTAATTTTTGGTAGCAAGAAACTCTGAAATTTTTTACTGTGATTTGAATGATTTTTTTTTTAAAGTAAAACGTATTATTAATATTCCACTCAAAATGTACTTTTATTTATTTTAATAACTTTTAACAGATTTTTCAAAAGTGTTCATACACGAAAAAAATAGGCTAATGGAAAATGTTAACGAAACGAGAAATCCAACGAAAGATAAAGGAAAAATATACTTAAAAAATAAAAACAAACTTGTTTTAATTCGCAGTTTAAGTAGAAAAATGTTTTCGTGCTTCATAATGGCACTATTAAAGTATGAAAAAAGAATGCTGGTTAGAGATAAAGGAACGCTTTAATTTCCAAAGAAACAAATAAAAGGAATATTAATAAAGGTAACATGAATGTGGTAGTCGAGGGGATGGTGATAGTGCTACGATTATTGATACACTTGAAGAGGCATAAAACGTAGAACTCATTATATTATATTAAATACCATTATCTATTTAGTTTAAAGCTCTCCGTTTAATATAAAAAGTTTTTTTTTTGTGTAATATAAAAATAAATTTTATTGATTGTTATTAAAATAACTCTTCAAAGTCCTTATTAAAATAACATCTTTATTTTTTTTTTGTTAAAAGTACTATAAATGATTCTAAAACAACTATTCGTATTATTTGCTAAAATGAATGTTTTAAAATAATTGTTTCTCATCCTTTTTTTTAAAAATACCGTTGCATGTAGCGATTTTAACTTTTATTATACAAGGTTATACAAGCTCCTCGTAACTATTCTATAGAGAAATAGTTTTTATTCTCATATAAATTATTTATTCTTAAGACTTTGTTAAAATACAAAGCGTTTTCATAAATAGATGAGTGTCATTCTTTCCTCTACTTTCTGTCTGACAGTCCCAGGGTAAAATATAGAACATCTAGATCAGTTTAAATTTGTAGAACTGAAAATGATTCATTCTCCTTTTGGTAAATTGTCAAAAGCACTTTTCTAGTAAAAGACGCCGGACCATTCATTCTAAAGTTATCTACGCTCGGAAATTTTAAAATTGGGCCATCCTACTTACTTCTCTGTTCGCCACTTTTGCTACTCGAGAAATGGTGCTGCCCCCTTGTGGGTGATGAATAATGTGATCCATTAACAGACTGTTTACCGCTCAGGGACTTCTGGGATACCTCCGACATGAGCAAAGAGTCCGTCGCAACCTTCTGGGACTCATATTCTAAAAGAGAATAAAGAACAAAATGCATTATTTCTGAAAGAGGACTTATGAAATATTCTGAAAATGCACTTTTGTTAGTAATGAAAATTTACTTCATTTTAACTACGAAGTAATGAAGTTAGGGAATCGTGTCTTTTGAAATAATTCTTAACTTAGAGATGCTGAGTGGGCTCAAAGAACTTAGTTTTAACCCTAATGAATATTGCTAAGCTGAGTAAGGTTGCATTTGATAATTTAGAGGTGCCTTTTAGTAGATTGTATTTTGTGAAGTTTGATGGCAGTTACACTTCAATATTTAGGAATTTTATTCGGTTTCTAAATTATGCAGATGGAAGACCAGTGCAAACGAACTTTCAAGAATTTGTGGCAAAAAGACCATTGTAAGCTACATCTTTTGCACTTTAAGTAGGTTTACTTAGTAAAAGAATCTTATGAATGTAGATTGATGCGAAAATAGATAATATTACATAGTACAATAAGTATTAAATAAGTACGATTATGTAAGTTATACACAGTAAGACGCGTATCATCATGAATAACTTTTGGTTTAATGATTGGATTTTCACGTACTAAGGCCTAGCTCAGGGACCTTACTTTAAAAATACATATTGTTTAGTGCAGACAATATTTTAATTTACGGAATCTAATATAAAAATTATACAAAAGTGATAAAAATTATATAAAAACTTGTATAAGTTAAATTTTGAAATTTTTCGATTATTATTAAATAAAATAATGAAAGAATTGATAAATAATTATTAAAATTATTTGTTGCCAGGAATTATGCTTGAATAAAGGAAGGGCGATTAAAGAAACGATTCGCTTTGAAACTAGTAATTACTCAAAAAGTAAAATTAACATTATGGGGTATAAAATTTCTACCGCTCAGGTATCCAAATTATTCTGACCTCATTTTCTAGAGATTACAGCTACTCCCTATCCTATACTTTGAGGGTCAGAAAAAAGTCAATTATATATTTCAAGAACAATTCCACAGATTTTGCTTAAACTTTGCATATTGCCATATAATAATAAATTCTTCAAAATGATGCAAAAGTATTGTATACTTTGCAATTCATTACAATCATATGCAAAAAATTTTCAATTCACAAAACATTTTGCACAGCCCTCCTGACCCCAAACTATCGGAACCATATTTCCCAGATTACGGGTACCTCCAATTCTGAGGGTCAGAAATCCGAATCAATCTAAAAAAGGGTATTTTTATTTAGAGAAAGTAGGATTTTGTGCATGATTTCGTAACTTAAATTATAATCTGCATTAATTAGCATATTTAAAGATACCCCTTTGAAACATTAAGATTGATTCTTAGAACGTGAAGATCCGATCATTAGACCAAAACTTATTACGGGTTCCCTTTTTTTTTTAGTTTCAAGCTATTGTTTTTGCTCATTCTAGATTAATTCTTAAAGTAAAATTAGTTTGTTATTTAAACTTGAACTTAGCACAGATAGAATATTAGGGTGAATTCGAATTAGGCTTAAGAATACGGAAGCCTATAGATACAATATATTATAAAATCATATTGACGCATGTATACAAATTAAAATATAACTACACTTATAACACAACTAGAAACGAACATGCATTTTGCAGCATAGAATAGTGGGAGGACAACAGCGGGCAAGACAACAAATTCATTTTTTCTCTGGATCGTTTGTAAATAGCATACCGTTATCATCTAACGATATCCAAACTTACGCCTAAATTGTTATTTTCAGAATGCGCGAATGAGTGAACTTGATGTAATCATTTATCAATATTGGAGTTTAAATTTAGCTTCACCACATAAATTTTAAAAAAACACATTATTTGGTTTTAATTTGAAATAAAGTGATCATTAACATACTTTTTTTGGATTTTTTAGGTTGGCAACTATATTTAAAAAATTTTTGTGACAAATTAGAGTAGACTGGTATGAAATAAAACTTTATCGGGTTGCAACGTTCCATTTTCATCAATAACCCTCAATTCAAAAAAGAAAAAAAATAGGTTATTTCATCAAAGTTGTGCTATTTACAAGCAATACCCGTTTATGGAAAATTATAGAAAAGCATGTTTGCATTAAATAATTTTTATATTTTAAAAATATGAACACAACTATCTTAATTTGTACTAAAAGTTGACAAAGTAAAACTAAATGAATGATAAACAACCTAATGATTGATAAAAGCAATATGAGACTGACTGAATAATAAAAAATAGAAAATTATATCCTATTCATTTTTAAACCTATTATATATGAATTTGATTCATTGCCTAATCTAAACTAAATCAAGTCATATTTCGTTCTCGAGTGTTTTATAAAATATGAAGCTTATTTTCGGTGACAAAGTTTCCCAACTAAGCGCTACAAATTTTGCAGTTTATGAAGGTATGCAAAGCACCGTAAAATGATTCTAAAACAGTGACAGTTGAGTGTGTGCTCAAGCATTAACTTATGCAACATCACCTTATATGAAATCCCTACGTGTGTTTAGAGTGTTGTGTTTAACGAGCATGAAGGGATTAATGAGACTTTCTTAAAGGCATTTCACAGATTTAAGCTTGTATTTCGAGCATTAAACTATGAGAGATGAACAAAGAGGATTAGGCAGCTAACATGGGAATAAATTCAAATTTAATTTTAAATGTTTCCCCAGGAACGTCCTAAAATTCACGACACAAGTAACTGTAATAGAAAACATTCCTACTATTTGTAGAATGATTTCTTTTAAAAGGGTGGTTCCTTTTATTAAAAAAAGGGTTATCAAAACACACTTTTACAAATTTCCATTCTAAAATTACGGTAAAATAACCACCAGCAGTCTGTCCATCCAATAAACCTTAACAGTAAAGTTTACGGTAAAGAGCAATTTTTACGTTTGCGATTTTGAAACCGTTTACAGCTAGTATAGATAAGAAACCATGGTTACGAAACTATAGGGGGTTTTACTATCTAAAACTAGCATGGCTACAATACCGTAAAAATAGAAAATTAACTGGATAACTGAACCAGGCTTTTCGTTAGAGGATGATCTTAGTTGTAGTTGAGTTCCGTTTTCCAAATAAGCAGTGGAATGTGGTTTAATTAGCTTATCTGGTTATTCCACATATCGTAAGCAATGCGGAATACTAGACTTTTTTATGTCATGGTACTACCATCTAAACATGAAAGAGAGTATTGTATTCTAATATTCCAGAGTCTCAAATCGGGAAGTACAGGGCCCTGGAAACTCTTCGGGAATCGAACCCACCTTCTGCCGGTCATGAGATAGACAGATTAGACGTCTCGGCTATAATACGCACCCATCTGCAAGGAATTAAGTGGCTTCATTATTTGAGCCTAGCTGGTGAGATAAAATTCCGGTTGAGGTGAATATAATACTATTAATTATTAGGAGAATGCAGTTAATAAACGATTTTCTCACTGTTAGAAGTTTGAATACCATCTTATTTATGCTTATCTGTTTTGTTTGAATATAGTAAAATAACAATTAAATAAATTTATTCTGCTTGAACAAGATTTTGTCAACTAGAATAATAAAACTATTTATATTTTAATCTGAGGTCAAAACACAATTGGTAGGCAAAAAAAAATTAGCCATTTAGTTTAAGGAAATGCAAGCTACTACTTTTTTTATGCGGTTATTTTTCAGATATACACCACAATGTGTGACGGAACATTGCCTATTCCAGCAACAGGCAATTCTGCGTGAGACCCATCGTAGAAGTTAGGGCTCCGTAATTTCATGACCAACGACATGATAGTCAGCATTGCGCAAAGGCCACCTTTACTTCGAAAAGCTGATACTGACAAAATAATCATTGATGATTTTGCAGATGCAGCTGTCAATTTCCTCTTTCTAGCTGAGGGTAGTTACGTAATTTCTGCATAATACTTAAGTGTAAAAGAAAGATACAGCAAATCTGTACAGTACGTTGACAATAAATTAACATTAAACAAAAAATCAGGAAATAATTCACCACGCTTAAAATATCCCTTAAGACTCGGCGTGCTTCTTAGTTTTCTACTTTTTGCAATCGCTCTGGACTGTCAACTATCATGTTCATTTCATTGACAACATTTCATTAAATGTGATTTGGATGGCAAACTCAGATCATCAAAATAGAAAACTCTACTACCAGAAAAATGATAAATGAAATGATTTAATATGGACCAAAATATTCCTTAACAACATGTTACACTTCTTAGTGTTCTACTTTTTGTAATCATCCCGGAAAGTCAACTGCCTTGTTCTTTTCATTGGCAAAATTTCATCGCATGTGATTTGAGCAGCTTATTGTGATCATCAAATTTGAAAAATTTTCGACCAGGATAATGCTGAAAGAAATTATTCAATTTTCAAACTATTACCTAACGAATTTGTGTAGAGTGTTTTCATGTAATGTTCTATTTCTTATAATCATTCCGATCTGTCAACTGTCTCGCTCTTTTCATTGAGGCTAGTTTATTGCGTATGTCAGCTTATTCTGATCTTCATAATATAAAACTTCACGACCATGAAAATGACTCAACAACAAAAACACTATGTTCATTCGCTTCGAGCTCAATTTCTATTAAAAACCCTGAACTGTCAACTGTCTTGTTCTCTTCGTCTGCAGTATTTTATTGCTCAAATAGCAAAAAAATTAAATCATACTTCAGTTTCAGATCACCATTAATAATAATTCACTTCAAATAGTATAACATAACTGTAATTGCGTTTTAAACAGAAATTGATTTTATTAACCCATTTGAAACTAATCGAATATTGTTATAAAACTAACAAATTCTAAAATTATTAAGTTTCAAAGCAATGTTAGAATGTTTAATTAATTTGCTCTAAGTTGTATTTTTGTCTTATGAATTTATCGTTCCGTATTCTGTGTTCATAGAATTTTTCTTATTCAACATTTTTTACAGATCTTTGAAGTTTTGGTTTAAATTGATATAATTGTGTCTTAGAGTTTTTTTGAAATCCATTTTTTTCTTTGTTTCCAAAATAAATTTTATTCATTTGTAAAGTTTTATTCTATTATTTTTGCAGTGCATCTGTTCCTGGTTTGAACAGAGCCTCACCTTTAACCTTTATGGGCTTGTTGAATAAATTAAAGTTTAACTGTTTAAGTCATTCTTTTTTGTGTTCGGAAAATATTGTTAGATTTCGAACCAAAAAAATGTGCAAGATAAAAAACTTTAGAAATTTTTCTTTAAACTGAAAATTTTGTTATTTTTTATCACAATTCTGACCGTGTTTAATACAATAAAAGTTAGATCTTGTAGGATTTATGGAAAAAGTTATCAAGCTATTTTGTTACGGATATATTATCAAAAGTATCGGAGAATGTTAAAAAAAAGATATATATATTTTTGAGAAATCACAAATGCGAGCTGTCAAAGGTGAAATCAGTTGAATTGAGCGTTAAAACATGAATTATTCATGGTAATGACCTTACGTAAAAGCAGCAAAAGAAACGTTCAATATCAAATTGATGGCGAAGAAGATTACACTTTTATCAAACGTTTTCAATAGATAAATAAGTCAACAGATATAGCGAATAGATATCAAACCTAGTGAATAACCTATATACCTAGAATTTATTTGTACATAGCGGAAAATTGTTTAAAATGCCTTATTCAGCATTTTTTTTTCTTCAAAACGAATTTATTTACTAGATTTGGAAAGAAATGAAAAAACAACGCGAAATGTCGCATAAATTTAGATACTCAGTTATAACAAGATTGGTGATAACTTTTCAGTCTGACTACAGTCAAACAATTAAATAGTTTAAAACTTAACAAATTGGGGCTAAAAAGAATACAATTTGTCCCGAAAAATGACCGACGATTCAAAATATAAATAAAATAAAAACATACGAATATAAACATTGTGTTTTGCATTGGATAAGACTGAATTGAAAAATTAGTTACGATGTCCATCAGCAGAGGATGCTACTTATTTCAAAACTATAAAACAAATTGGCCGGTTTAGCCTGGTTGGCAGGTCGCTGGACTCAAGTTCGTGAAAACGGGAGTTCGAATCCAGCCGGACGAGGACTCCTCGTGTAGTAAATGGTGACTGGTTCACGCTAAATATGTCGGGTCACAAAGTCCTCCATGTGCATAGCCCTCCATAACAAATCAATGCTTCTGGGGGTACTGAATTGAAGATTGATCGTTCTCAGGTTCAGGTCAAAAGTACGAGCTGTGGATGAATGAATGGATGTATGAATGGGTGTGGCAGGATTCGAATTCTTGGCCATAGATGGAGCCACTGGAAAACAAGAACAATCGAACCCTCTCTGCCATAATGGCCAACGACGACAACAACAACATAAAACAAATTTTCTGCTTCATATCAGTTTCAGACAGACCATTTGTACCGAAATATTTACTCGGCGGATTGTTTATTTTGTCTTCAGACTGCAATACTCTGTTCAGGAACATCGGGGATTTTTTAAAAACATCGTTTTACATAATTTAGAATATTTCTCAATTAGTGATATTATCATTCAAAGAGTTTTGCTACTCAATTTATAAAATATCAACTTTTTTAGCGCCTTAATTCATATAGAGTAGAAAATTCTAAATTAACAGTGTATAGAAAAATGATAATGTACTGAAGAAAAAGCAGCGAAAGGCACATTTTCTACAATTGACTTTTCAAATGATCAACTTAAGAACACTCGTTATTTTATAGAATAATACCCAGATTTCAGTTTTTGCTGAAAATTATTAGAAAAATCAATAAAAATTCCTTAAATTTGAGAACTTGACGCAAAATATCAATGAAAAATAAAACCTAAAATAATTTGACATTCTCAAAACCATTTTTTTCTGCCATTTTATAACTGCCGTTTTTTACACATTGTAGTGCAGTAGTAAAAAATAATTACAGTTATAACCAGGATTTATTTTAATGAATGCTCTTAATCTTTTTACTGAATATTTCTCTGGCATTTATGTATTCATTTAAGCATTTTGTAAATAAAAAATTCATTATAAATAAACTTTGATAAAAAAGAAAAAGAAAAAAAAATTAACGCATACATTTTGTTAACACTTTGAAATGAACTAGTTTCTTTTTCCCAAAGCGCCCATATAGTTCAAAGTAATTTGAAAGATTTTAATTTCGTGACATTTTTTCATCAAGTACATTTTCAACCGTATCTACTTTGAAAAATTGCTTTGAAAAAAAATTAAGCAATTGCTTTAAAATAAAATGTTTAAAGCTACGTCCCAAAAATCGTTTCTCTTTCGAATTGCTCTTATTTTAGATTATTATTTTCTCTTAAATTCGAAAAGATTTTAATCTTCAAACAGAAAGATATATTCTAAAATATTTTCCAATTTTAGAACTTTTAATAATCCTGCAAATTATATCTCTAAATCATCCAGATATCAAACTCTTCTTTTGGCTTTGTCAAAATACGATCAAAACGCCAAGCATTGAACAAAAATGAATTAATAAATCGTCTATTTTAGCATGTGAAATACTTTTGAGTCTAAAATTGATGCTTGTTTTCCTTTGACAAATGCATAATTTCCAGCGCCCAAGAGCAAACGTTTCAAAACAACAAAATCTTACTTAAAACACGTCCGAAGTTAAACATATTTCTTCATTAATTCAAACAACTTCTACAACCTCGTAAACTACAATAAATGATGAAAAGGTAAACACACAAAAAAAGCACAAAGTGAAAGAATCATTATAAAGTCAACTTCAACGCGTATAATGATTTTCTCCTTGAAAATTGGGTACTTCAAACATGGGTTTTTCAAAGAAATCCTCAAGAATCAAGTAATCGTTTTCAACCATTAAATTTTAGAAAGTTTGCAAGACAGATGGTTTAAAGTTCACTCCGTAACGGCAGGTTGAATAAATCGAGGTTTTAAATTAATGTCGGCCAAAGGGAGATGAAGGTAAAACAACCAACCCTTTAAACAAAAATAACTTTTTCAACCAGAAACAATCAATTTATTCCTTTTGATGTAAATCAAATTGCCAGAATAAATTATTCACGTGCGTTTGAAAAAGAGAAAAATATACAGACTTTATTTATTCCTTAAAGAGTTTTATCAGAATAACTTTGATTTTCTTTTGTGCTGTTCCTTAATTAAATAACTAATCTTTATCAATTTAAACAAGATTTTTGTACTTATAATCTAAATCTTACTTAATTTTCTATTCTTCTAATCTAATTATCTTCTATCTAAATCTTACATAAAATTTTTATTTTAGATTTATCTACCTTCTATTATCTATTTTCTTCTATAATTATCGTCTATTATCTATCTTCCTCTGTTATCAACTTCCATTATCTATTATATATCTTCTATTATCTTCTTCATCTATTTAAATTATATTTTATTTAGATCTTCTACCTAAATCTTTACTGAGATTTTTATTTTAGATTTATCTATTTTCTTCACTTATTATTTCGTATTATCCATTATCTATCTTATATTATCTTTTGTATCTATTAAGATTACCTTTTTTGAGATATTCTATCTAAAATTTACTTAAGATTTTAATTTAGATTCTTTTCCGCAATTTATTCATGGCACAAGGTATTTTATAAAATTAGGATTCTAAAAATGCACATGAAAATTCTATTTCACATTTTAAGCGTTTCTATTGTTTAGTTGATTTTAAAAAAAAGATGGTACATAGATTCCATCTGCATATAATATAAAATGGAAGAGTTTTGTGTGCGTGTCTGCTTTTGATAACTTCAAAACCAATTGCGATTTGGTCAATTTGGACAGCAGGTGCAGGGGGAAATTTCAGCAGCAGATCCTGAAAATTGGCCAAACATTTCAATTAGATTGTTCAAGAAAGATGTTTGAAAAATGGAATTTTCTCGATTTTTGAGAACTAGCCAACAAATATAAATAAAACTGCCCATGATTTTCTTTTTTTTCAATACCACTGATGTTTACTAGCTTACAGCTCTGAATGATTTAAAACAATTTTTAAAAAGACTTTTTTACTTGATTTCTTTCGTAACTTATTATTGCTCTTCCAAAACTCTGAAAGCTTTAAATTGCATTGCTGAGTATTAAAATTCGCATGAACTAAACATCTTAAAATTATTAAAAAAATTTTAAATTAAAGCTGTTAACCATTTTCTGATACAATCTCGGTTAAATAAAAAAAATTTGATTTTTTTTAAAGTATTAAAACTCTGTATTACCGTTATTTTTTTTAATATTTGGAGAATAATAACGAAAGCAATAATAAAAGATATTTTTGAATTATCTATCTATTTTATTTATATATTTTATGATTATTATTTGATTCTCCAATTTGATTGCAATGAACGCGTTTTTTTTAATAAGTTGCATAAGACATGACTGCCTTCATAAGATTCCTTCATAAGACATGACTGCCATCTATTTTCAGAAGCATGAACTTAAACTTTAGATGAAACAGAATTGCATAGCAAACTCAAATATCCTTATCACGAACGAAATTATAATAATAATATTTTAAAGGTACCTTTACTATACTAAACTGTTATGATTTTAATATTTCTAAATTGGAATCTTTTTTTTCGAGGCTAAACTAAGGAAACGATTAAAAAAAAATTTCCCAAGGAAGTAATATGTTTTAATCCTTTTCCAGTAGTTTCCGTCATTAATGTTACATACATTGCAATTTGGATAATAATATTAAATTTATTGATTAAAATATGCGTAAATAAATTATTATAGGTTACAATTTTGATAGTTGTATCAATGCGATTGTCAGACTTGTTATTAAATAATGTTAATTAGAGGAATAGAGATTACAATCTTTAATTAAATTTGTTGTTTAAAATAAAAACACTAATCATTGTAATGTACATTGCATTCTTGATAGTATTATCGTATTTATTATTTAAAACAAATACTTAAACCATTGTAATATAGATTGCAATCTTGATAGTTATATCAAAATTATTAAAAAAACGACAATTAATTTAAAATAAATTGTAAGATTGATAGTAGTGGCAGATTTATTATTCGAAAAAAAATAATTTAAATAAGTTTATTTGATATCAGTTCTACTATAGCAATTCCAGAAAAAAAATTTAAATAAATATTGGAACTGTACCAATGCAATCTAAGTAATTCATAGGACTCACCATAAATATACTACACTGATTTATTATTGATAGTTACAAAATTGATTGAAGAAGCAAAATTTGACAGAAAAATCTATTCATGCAAAAAAAAATATTTTTCTTTTTACTGTTTTACGTGCTTGACAATCGATATCCATAGATTTGAAAATATTATTCCAATAGTTTAAGAAAGTCGTCATAATTATAAGCCCCTACTTTCGATCATTTTTCTTTTTTTTCCTTTTTCTTTTAATAAAAAGGTAACTGTTAAAACTAATTGGTCGAATTGAAAACAATGTGTTATATTAGTAAGTTCACTTTCCAAATAATAAATTAATTTCAAAATATATTCTTGATAATTACTTACAATAATAATTATTATTATTATCAGATATTCTTCTTAGAGTATAGCGAATTGAATAAATTGATGATTGACATATTGATTCCAAATTTGAACCAAATCGATGCAAAGTTCTGCGGGATATTAAAAGCTTTTTACTGTTTTACGTTCTTGACAATCGATAGCCATAGATTTGAAAATATTATTCCAATAGTTTAAGAAAGTCGTTATAATTATAAGCCCATGCAGAGACTTCTACTTTCGATCGTTTTTCTTTTTTTACCTTTTTCTTTTAATAACTATGTAGTTGTGTTAAAACTAATTGGTCGAATAGAAAACAATGTGCTATATTAGTAAGTTCACTTTCCAAATAATGATTTAATTTCAAAAAATATTCTTGATAATTACTTATAATAATTATTATTATTATTAGATATTCTTCTTAGAGTATAGCGAATTGAATAAATTGATGATTGACAAATTGATTCCAAATTTGAACCAAATCGATGCAAAGTTCTGCAGGATATTAAAAGCTTTTTACTGTTTTACGTTCTTGACAATCGATAGCCATAGATTTGAAAATATTATTCCAATAGTTTAAGAAAGTCGTCATAATTATAAGCCCCTACAGCGACTTCTACTTTCGATCGTTTTATTCTTCTTTTCCTTCTTCTTTTAATAACTATGTAGTTGTGTTTGAGCTAATTGCACGAATTGAAAACAATGTGCTAAATTATTAAATTCACTTTCCAAACAACAAATTAATTTCAAAAAACATTCTTGAGAATTACTTATTATTATTATTATTATTATTATTATTATTATTATTATTATTTGATATTCTTCTCAGAGTATAGCGAATTGAATAAATTGATGATAGACAAATTGATTCCAAATTCGAACGAAATCGATGCAAAGTTCTGCGGGATATTAAAAGCATTTTACTGTTTAACGTTCTTGACAATCGATAGCCATAGATTTGAAAATATTATTCCAATAGTTTAAGAAAGTCGTCATAATTATAAGCCCCTACAGCGACTTCTACTTTCGATCGTTTTATTCTTCTTCTCCTTCTTCTTTTAATAACTATGTACTTGTGTTTGAGCTAATTGCACGAATTGAAAACAATGTGCTAAATTATTAAATTCACTTTCCAAATAGCAAATAAATTTCAAAAAATATTCTTGAGAATAACTTATTATTATTATTATTATTATTACTATTATTATTATTAGATATTCTTCTTAATGTATAACGAATTGAATATATTGATGATTAACAAATTTATTCCAAATTTGAACAAAATCGATGCAAAGTTCAGCGGGAATAATAAAAGGTTATTTTTAACTATTACTCCTTCTATAAACGTTTATTTTCCTCAAATTTTGGATTTTATCAACTCATATTATTTCCAAAGACACGTAAACTTTTTATGCTTTTTAAGTTCAATTTTTTTAATAATATTATTAAAAAAAATATTTCGGTGGGTCATAAAAAAATTATACAATAATTATGATTCAATATCTTGTTTAAAGAGTTTTAAAAGTATACACAACTAAATCTAAAGTTGAAATACTTTGCCTTTATCAAAAATAAATCTTAAAAATTTAGAATTAAAAAAATGAAAAAGCTAAAAGAAAAATATTTAAAATTTATAACAAATACTTTAAAAAATTTAAATTAAAAACAAATTATTATTGAAATAAAAACAACAGATTAACAGTAATAACAACAGATTTAAAATTGCGATAAACAAGTTTTTCTCAAAAATTAAAAAATCGTTTTAGTTTAAACTGAACTAAACTAAAATCGTTTTAGTTTAGTTAATTGTAGTTCATGGAAAAATAAAGGTGAGAGAAACAAAAACTTAAAAAACGACTGTAGCCGAGAAGAAAAAAAAAGGAATAACAAAACAAGAAAAACAGAACAAGAAAGATCTCACAATGATCTAGAGGGGCAAATCAGGGTAAATTGCATTTCCACGTGCTATGGAGAGGTAGTGAGACACTAATGTTGATAACAAGGATTTCAGCATTCATCTCAATAAAACAAGATTCCAGGGGATCAAGATGACCTGTTGTGACTGGGGTGGAAATAATTTTGACATTGCCAAAATTGAATTATGACCAAGATTCTAACAATGTGCAGCAATTGATGAATTCTTGATAACAGAAACATCAAGACAGATATGAAGTTTTAAACGATTTACTCAAAACCATAAATCTTATTATTTCATTGTTTTACTTTATTTGATAAAAATCTATAAGACTTTAAAGTCACGAATCATTATTTCTCTTAATCTAAAAAAGTGATCCTTTGATTTTTAATCCTTTCAGAAAGTTATATCGGATGATACTAAGTCATCAAAAGCCCGTTAAGAGCAAAAGACTATCAAGAAAACATCATATCAAAAATTTAATCTGGAATCTAA
Organism: Parasteatoda tepidariorum; assembly: GCF_043381705.1. Classification (NCBI taxonomy): domain Eukaryota; kingdom Metazoa; phylum Arthropoda; class Arachnida; order Araneae; family Theridiidae; genus Parasteatoda; species Parasteatoda tepidariorum. The sequence continues at coordinate 25,192,894 of NC_092204.1, forward strand.
GATTGCGAGTTTCTCCTTAGCTAGAGTCTTCTGAACTAAATAAATGATCCGTCTGGATTTTTAAAAAAATCTATTTGATTGAGTAAATATGACGTTACATGTTTAAGTAGACGTTATAAATTAAATTTAAATGAAAGATTCTTATGAGATAAATTTTGGTTTAAAGCATTTCAGTAGGAAACTATATGCTTGAAGCCTTTTCAAACTTTATAGAACTTTAATAATCGAATGAAAGATACATAAAAAATGTAAGAAAATAATTCGATCTACGGCTTCATACAAACAGGCTTTAAAAGTTTTGGAGACTTTCGAAACTTTTCCCTAAATGTGTTGGAAAATTGCATTTCATCATCTAAGTTTTATAAAAGTTGTAGTACACGCAGGGAGTTTTAATAAAAGATTTTGGAAATCTTAGAAAATTAAAATGGCTATCAAACATTAAAATAGCTATGAAATTATGAACATACATTAACTTTAAGAAAAATATAATATAATATTTCACAGGTGAGGTAAATAGCGAATAATATTAATTAAATAATTGTGGGTTATTAGTATTTTATAAGTCAAAAGTAAATTAGTTAGCATTACTGTGCAGCAAGTGTTTGCTTTACTGAAAAATTAGTCTTACAAAAATAATAGTTTAAAAAAATAAGAATAAATGATGTAAAAATTGCTTAAATTTATTCAATACAACTCATATAATTCGAATCAATTAATTTAATAAATTTATTTATTCAATCCATTCAATTATTTGATTCATTAAATTCAAATCAATTTAATTGAATCAATGCTACTATTTATTTAATAATTCATTTAAATAATTAATTTATTAATTTAATATAATTCATTTAATTAATACATTCAATTATTCAACTTGTACAATTCAAATCAATTCAAATAAATAAATTATATAAATTTATTCAATTCCATTCAATCAATTCTATTAATATATTTAATTCAATCAATTCAAGTCATTCAGTTCAATTGAGTCAATTTAATTCAATCAATTCAAATCATTTAGTTTTAAAACAAAATTAATTTATTTGATTCAATTTATTTACTTCAATTAAAGCAATTCAATTCATTCAATTTAGTTTATTCAATTCTATTTCATCAATTCATTTATTCAATTCAATTCATTTAACACATTTTAGTCAATTCCATTTACTGAATTAAATTCATTTAACTTGATTTATTTCTATTCAGTATAATCCAATTCAATTTCAATTCATTCATTCAATTAGTTTATTCAATTTATGGATTCAACTCGCTCATTCAATTTTGTTCCTGAAATCAATCATTATATCCGTTCATTCAATTCATTCATTCAAATGATTTATTAATTTATTCGCTTCGAATATTCCCTTCGGTCTCTTATTTCTTATATATTCTACCAATTGATACAGAAAATAGTTAAAAAGAACGATTTAATAAAACAGTTTGACATTATGACTCCAAATTTTTATAAACGTTTAGAGTAAAACAAAAGCTAAATGTTTTTTTAAAAACAAATTATACTAAATTTTTTACTTATATATTTACATGCATGTTATTGTAAAAGAAAGTTGTTGTTCTGCGAATAAATGGTGCTTTTCGATCGTAATTTCTTAAATATTTCGTCCTTTGCTCACAATGAAACAAAAATCACCGTTTTCTTTTTTCAAAGTTTTAATCATTAGATGACTCCAAAAAGAAGTTTTGTAACAGGTTCAAATATTATGGTTAATTATTTTTTAATTAAAGTTCAACACTTTCGAACATTACGGGACATATATGTCCCAAGTCGACTGTTGAGCTAAATAGATCTCATTTTAAAGTTTGATTTGCACGTTAAAATCTTTTGAGTTTCGCTCCTTCTCCTTGGATAGTTGGCAGTATGGCGGCAAAGCTTGAAAAAAATCAAATATTTGTGAAATTTATGCGTCATTTGGTGAGGAAAATAACTAAAATGGAACTTAGGAATACATAAATGTCATAATATAGGTATTATTCAATCTTAATTTGTTTTAAATCTTAATTTGCATGATTTTGAAGTTTATGATATGAAAACAAACGTAAGAACTTTATATTTACGAATTGAAATGTTTAAGTCCCAGTGTTTTTTTCCGTGGGTTATTAGTCAATTAAAAAAACAAATGGGACATCAATTTCCCCAGTGTCAAACCAGAAGATGTTAGTTACAAAGATTTTAAAAAGCGTTATTTGTTACAAAACAGAATAAAAACAGCAAAGTACTGCCAATAGAAAAATGTTCTCTATAAAAAAAATAATTAGAAATCAATCTTGAAAGGGTTAAAGCAAATAAAATCGCTATAGTAAAAATCATCTAAGTAGTCAATTCAAAAAGTAAGTTAAATACACACGTATACGATATTTAGTTAGTTTTTTTCATTCTTCCGTGGATTTTCATAAAAAGTATCAAAATATTTCAAAAATGAATACTCACTCACCGATAAAATAAACTTTACATAATTAAATAAATACAAATGCACACGCAAATCAATCAACTGCACTTCAAAGTAGACGGTAAAAGTTAATAAACGCTTCCAAAAGTATACAATTGGATTTTGAAGAATATATAATATTTTTATCATTGCACTTTTGCATGCGACGGTAGAATTGAATCGAAAAATTAGTCCTTTTCCCATTCTTAGAGTTATAAATCAATATCTTTTCTACGAGAATAAATCTCTAAATTAATTTCATCCAGGCATTCGAAATTTCACGTCGGAACATGTAAATTTAATTTGACTTAACTTGCATTTAAAGAATGTGTGTGTAAAGATATGTAAATTCCAAATCTGATCATAGGATTTAGAAATTCTCGCGATTCAGACGTGACTTTCAAGTGTTTCTAAATTCGCTTAAGGAATAGTTAAGAATTTCGAAATTGTTTCGTAAATTGAATAATAGATATTTTCCATATTAAATCTATTTATCCAATTTATAAAAGTTATAAAAGGTTTAGATATATGCAATTCTTCAAGCAATGATCAAAGTAGCAATCACAATTCGATAAAGATTTATAATCTATAAGGTGAAATTGCTTCAATACGTGTTATTTTTGGTATTTATTTTTATGCGGTTCCTTTTATTATGAATGCATTGAGCATTAGTCTTATACCATCAGGTTTCAAAAACAATAAAAAATTTTAGACAGAAAATTATTTATAATGTATTAGGAATGAAAAACCATTCTACGATTAGACTTTTTGATTTAAATCTAATATAATATCAGTAACTTTTTAAGAAAAAATGGCACATTGAATTTATAATGCACCTAAATATTAAAAATCATGGAACATCCTTCTACAAATTAAATTTCTACACTTTTTTTATTTACAACAAAAGATTTTATCTACTTTTTTTTATTTTTAAGAAAAAAACTATAAAATTTATTTTTTTTAAATTTTAAAAAACCTAAATGAAAATAATAATGGAGCTGAAAAATTAAATATCTTAATTTTCCTGATCATCTGTTTTCTCTTATTTAACTGTATTTATCTCAAAACTCAGTTTTTCATTTCTAAAGCTCACAAATTAAAAAAGCAAACAAAAATTAATGAAATTTTTTGTTTTAAAAAAAAGGAATTTTTAAATTGTGATTTTAACTTGCCTTACCTGTACCTTAATTCTGATGCAATTTATTTTCACTAATTAAATTAAGAGTATCCTATACAGCAGAAGAAATTCTTCATGAAGAATTCTCTTTTAATAGGATGAATAATTCAAGTTTAAAATCGAAGATTAAGTATAAATCAATCAAAAGCAAACTATGAAGTTTCAAATGCCGAAATGTTTTGTCTTTCTTCATTTTATCAAATTCCAAACAAACTATGATTACTATCCCTCCACCGCAGCACCTAAGAAGACACTATAGGAGACGGGAGTAACTTTTCATGGCGAATTCTGTTTCATATCCATTGGTATTTCAAATTTTAAGGCATATAAAAATGGGAGAACAGATAAATCTAGAACAAACCATAAATTTTGAAAACATTTTTTTCGCATTTAGAACCTAATGGTTTACTCCTGGTTTTCGTTAACTCACTTTTTATATGATTAAAATTTTGAATTACTAATATACGTGAAAGAGAATTTGAAATGAAGAATTTATTCCACATTGTAGGGTACCCTAAAGCATAATTAGTTATATTTGTTTCTTATTGCATATATCATATTTTAAAATATTAGAGTAAAATAAATATGTACCCATAAATATTAATATGTACCCATAAATATTAATATGTACCCATGAATATTAATATGTACCCATGAATATTAATATTTATCCATAAATATTAGTGGTATAAACATTTTTTTATTTCGTCTTTACGAGCAGATCAGGAAGAAATTAATGAGAAAAATCGAGAAAACAAGAATAACAACTTTTAAAAATGAAAATTTGATTACGATTTTATGTAGCAGACAGTCTGGTACGAACCAGATTTCGATTGAAAGAGATGTCCGTTCCTAAAACTATCAATTTCAATTTAACTCTTTGATGCAAATGGGACACCGGTGTCCACTTTATGTATATTTTTGACGCTCTAATTAAAAGCAAAAATATATTTTGATATTCTTTAGTTCTATAGAACTGTCTAATAGTCACTAAAAAATCTTATAGATTATCAGAATTATATTTGTACTAAATTATAAAATCCAAAAAAGTAATGATGAATATCTGCCTTTCTTAGATCTTCTTTCTTAGATCTTCTTTCTTAGATCTTCTTTCTTTCTTAAATTGCAAATTTGAAAAATTATTGTTTGGAAAAGAGCCGCGTTCTGTGAGATTTTACCGTTAATTCGGTAAAGGACACCATTGTTTCATGCTGTATTTCATAAACATAAATTTTTTAAAATGCTAAATATAATATTTTTCAATTATTTTGTTCATAATTTATACAAAATAATGAAGAATGTAAGAAAAATTTATTTCATAAAAATTCTGGTTCAAATGTTTAAGTTCAAGATACAGCTTGTTTGCAAAACCATACATAAAACTACTTTTCTCTATGTTATTTAATAGAGTATCTGTGTTCGTCAGAATGTTGTATCAATCTGCCAAATTTTCACGAAGATTAAAAATAATTAATTTTAAATTTTAAACGTGTGCTAAGACTAGAGATTAATTTCATAAATTTTCATATTTTCTATTTATTTTAATACCCACGTTGCCTAAATTGATTTGTTAGGAATTTAATTCTAATACTTTTAAGTATTCAGACGCCTCCGAAGCATTCCAGATAACCGTTTTTGCATCTTATGGACTAATATTTTAGTATATTAAACTGCCTGAAGATATACTTAGCTCATTTATCTAACTTAGATCTAATTATATTTACCCTTAACTAATTATATTTTCCCATAACTAACTATATGTACCCTTAACAAACTATCTGACCATATCTATTTATATTATTCCAAGGCCCGTGCTAAGCATTCGCCATCTCACCAAATGCTATAAAATAGCAAATTTGGAGAATAAAATTGTGGTTTAGAGAAAGTATTTGTGCAAATCATTTTTTCAACCGAAAAGAAAAATATAACTCGATCTTCAAAATTATGTAATCTTTCTGAACAAATCAGTATTTCTTATTCGATAACAGTAATTTTCGGTAGATGCGCCGGATAACCAATTAGAATTGGGTCCAAATAACATAAGCCAGAAACAGACTACCGTAAAATACAGATTAAACCCAGTTAAATAATTCTATGGGAAAAAACTAATCATAAAAAATTGTACATTTGGCGAAGACTTTTGAAAATTGGCGAATACTTTTGATATTTGGCTATTTAACTGGCTAACAATTTGAAATCTTTTGTGCAGGCCTTGCTAACACATTTGTGTCTAGCGTCCTTTAAAATGGATGGTTTATTTTTTTTCAAAAAAGAAAAAAAATGTTTGCCAAGCGTTTTCTTATTGGGAATTATTTTGCAGAATTAAGATACTTCAATCTACCAAAATAGTTCATTAATATAAATTTTTACACTTGGATCTGAGGTCAAAGCATAGTTATTTTTTAAAGCTAGAGTGATAGGGAAGAGAATGATGTATCTAGCATATTACTGCATTTTTGTAAAAAAGTTTTCATACATCTATCACCTTTTATATACGTTAGCATTCATGCATTAAGCTCAAACTGTTATGCAGCTATCTTAAGGTGTATATTTTATTTGGCTATATTAAGATTTCTAACTTATCGAGATATATTTACGTATCTTTTAACACACTTTCCAATTCTTTTTTATTTTCAGTGATGGTCGCTATAGTCTCCACATCTTTATTTCTAATGATTGAATTCGGTCACTTTTATTGTTACAATATCTTTATACACCACACCAAGTAATAGAATTAAGACTGGTTAGAAGATGATCAAATTTTTTTCTTCTTTCTCTTAGAAAAAAATAAAGAAGAAGAAAATTTAAAAAAACATTTTTATTTATATTTTAATTGGTTATTATAATAATTTAATAACCATCTAAAGGCATCAATCGAAGGAAGATAAGGCTACAGTATTTATTTTTTCTAGATGTATAACTAAGGTATATAGTTTAGTTAGTTACATGAAAGTAGCTAGCTTATCTACTATGTTAAGGTGCGTAGCTTTAAAATATATTTAATGTTACTGAATGAATTATGTGCAAAAAGAGAAAGAACATCAATTACGATTTTCAATCAAAGAATCAACGATAATGGTACATTTTTAATTTTTTTATTTATTTCATACATAAAAAAAGTTTTTGAAATAAAAAATTTCATTTCAGAACAAAAGAGAGTTTTTTGTTTTACCGGTACAAAGAAAAAAATTATTTATCTTTCAATACGAAATAAACTAAACAGTGTGTTGAATATTTAAGTCAGAATACTTATTGCTTAAAATATATATTTATAAAGTGCTTCATTTAAACCAGTTTTAAGCATATAATATTTCATACTGTTATAATTATCGATATTTTTTATTAACTTTGAAATATTTATGAATTGTATCACAGTGCGAGGTATTTTAATACATATGGAATCAATAAGAGTTCAATTTTAAATTAAATCCTCTATCTCCAATAACATGTAGAAAAGCTTAAAAGTGCTTTTTTGTTAAATATTTAACTAAGATTTGTTTGACTTTCTAATTAAGAATCTGAGTATGACTGGATAATAAACAAAATCAATATGCACACCTACTTTAAATTAAATATTAAAATGAAGCATTGAATCTCCGGAATTCGAAATATGTGAAAAATAACTACATTAAAAATACGAAATTACTCCCAAATCTTTTCGCAGTTTTAAAATAAGCTTTGCAACTTATCAAATTGTAAAATTTGAGATTCCGAACATACAAAACGAAAGTTTTTTTATAGTTATCTTAAGGTATATTTCTATCTAGCTACAATTAAGTATATATTTTATCCAGCTACATGAAGCCTTTTTTAATTAATTTAGTGCAAACAAGAATTCAATTTTCAACTAAATCCGCGATCTCCAATAAGGCGTAAAGAAAGTTTGAAAAATGATAAGGGGAGAGTCGGGTAGCCCCGCCCACTTAAGAATTATTGCTTATATTTCTGTATAATATCGAGTAATAATCAATATTTTTTTATTTTTCTATTGTTTTATTATCTAATTAAATAATACAAAAAGAATAAACCAAAAAAAGAATAGTTTCACTTAAAAAAATAGAAATTTAAAAAATTTGACTACAGTATTCAACACTATTGTTTACCATGTTACCAACTGCATAAATACTTGAAACTTTGAAAATAATCTTTTTTTAATATAACAATTAATGTCTGATGGCCCATTGATTTGAAAAAATGTTCTATACATATGAAATTGACAGTGGGCGGGGTACCCGCTGGGCCCCCGCCCAGCGGGTACTGTCAATACTAGTTATACACTGTCAATTAGTACCCGACACTCCCCTACTACTTTCTTGAAACTTCTAATCAAGAACTATTTGGTGTGAAAAATAGTACGAATAAATAGTAATCAAAATAGCAATTATACACTGACTATAGAAAAAACTAAATTAACGAATAATTAATAATAAATTAATAATTAATTAACGATTAAACAAATTATTAAAAAAACGTCGAATCGTGGAACTGGAATAAATTCATTGGAATTGAAAATAACTGAAAAAAAATTACGAGGAAAATACGAAACTTTTCTCAAGTTTTATCACAATTTTGAAATTAACTTTACAAAAAAGGAACCTGCACAATTTTTAATTCTTAACATACCAAAGACTAATTTTTTACAGCTACCGTAATATATCTTTCCAATCTAACTACAATTAAGCATATATATTTCGTCTAGCTATATAGAGGGTTTATTTTTTTTTTAAATTAATAAAATACAAACAAGATCTCAATTTTAAACTAAGCCAACGATCTCCAATTGGATGCAAAAAAAAGTCTAAAAGCAGTTACTTTTTTCCTGAAAGATCTAACTGGGAACTGTTTGGCTTTCCAATTAAGAAACTGGATAGGTACAAGTAATAATCAAAATGGCGATTCAATATACACCGACTTTACATTAAATATTAAAAAGAAAAAGCATTGAATCGGGGAATTGGAATAAATTCATCCGAACTCAAAATGGCTGAAAAATAATTATGTTAAAAATACGTAACTTTCCCTAAGTTTTATTGCAAATTCGAAATTAGCTTTACAAATAATCAAATTGTAAAATTTTAGATTCTTAACGTACAAAAGGAATAACACGCTTTTGCAAATAAGGCGCATAATCATCGGAGAATATTTCAATTTCATGCTCTTCTATTTCAATTGCAACTTTTCTTTAAATAGCACGGAAAGCAATTTCGAACGCAAATAATTCTATTCCCATAAGAACTGTCGGAATTTGCGAACGACTGATTGAATTACGTGTTTTCAAATTTTAATCAAATTTCTTGGGTCGACCCTTTCTTGTTTTCAGTCTTCCAATGTTTATTTTTGAACACAATTTAAAATCTGCCGAGTTATTTTTCACCATTATTCAAAATGCAAACAAACGGAAGTCCTTTATAATTAAATTTTGCTCAATACTCCAGTTTAATTATGTAATATGATGCCGTATTTTATCACATTTTTTTTAGATTGAAATATGAGTCGTAGGTCAACATTCAAAATTGATAAGAAGCGTGCTTTAATCTCTGTGCAACTAAAAAAAGATTTAAAATATTTAATTTTCTTTTTCTTCATACTATCGGTATCATATAACTAAATAAAAATATGATTGAAATTCTTTTTGTAGACTTCGTTTTAAGCGAAAGCTTCATAAAAATCTAAAATGAGTACATTAGTTTCAGTTCTGTTATTCAATATTATGTATTCCTGCGTAATAAATTATTCTAATAAATTATTCCTGCATAATCTGATCCATAACTGCTCAATAATAACAGTTATAAAATAAAATAAAGTCATTAAAAAATAAAAATATCACCTTTCAACGTATGAAAGGCTTATATGGAAATTAAATAATTAGCATTTGTTAATGAATCTTCTAAAGTCCATATACTTACCGCTAATAGATATTTGAAAGCGTATTAAATAACAATCGCTTTTAATACATAGTTTTTTAATACTTGTTGAAATCGTAGAAATCTAATCTTAGTCTTGTAGAGGAAGGCAATATGAAGAATATCAAAACCAGTTTGGTTGCCTTTTGAAAATTGGAGAAGTTTGTAATGATCCGCGTATTAATGATTGAACTTATTAAAATATATTTCAACATAATTAATATGTATGCATAAACATTAATTAATATAAGTCAATGTTAAAGTTAAACTGATTCTATGCAAAAATTAACTTACTTACTTTCAATTTAATGAACCTTCCGTTCACAACTAAATTTTATGAATTGTAACTGATTCGACAAAACTGTTAATTATATTTTTTGCATTCTTTATATATATATATATATATATCCCTCCCCCTTCTATATCTATCTATATATATATATATAGATGAGGGAGAGTTTCTAAGACAGATGCAACAATAACTAAACTATATCTAAACAAACACAATAAAAAAAGTTCAACAATCAAATTAAACGTGTTAGAAAATAAAAAATTATAAAAGAAACAGAATGTTGAATTTTTTGCAAAATTTGAGAATTAATTTGCATATTTTCTATGTCGGAAAGTTAGTTACACTCCTGTTTATTTTCTTTTTTTCTTCTTTCTTTTTCAAATAAATAATATTGGAACTCAGTATCGCCATCTAGATTTGATTTATTAAATCTGCATTTGTATGAAAAAGTATTTTATACGTGAGTAGTGCTGCCATCTGTTAGATTCCAATACATTCCATTTTAAAGAAAATTATTTCCCGATTTTTTTTTCTAATGATTTTAACGTTTTTCTTCTTTTTTTTTTGAGGTTTATTATTTTCTTTCCCACTGATTTCTCAATTTCTCAAACAAAATTTCAAATTATTTATTCGTTTTCCTCAATTCTAGCATTTCAACGAGAAATTCTAATTCTAGCAATTCTAACGAATTCTGGCATTTCCGTAATCTAGAATTATTTCTCGTTTTTCAAAGGACTAATTTTAAAAATTCTGTCAATCAATTTATTTTATTTTAATTTTTACAATACAAATAATTTTAACCTTCTATTTTCTTCTTAAAAGATATTTCTCATTTCCATTAAATATTGTAATTGTAAACAATAATTTTAAAAAAAATTATATGGTACATATTTGAGTGTTTGATATTTATTACTATAAATTTTTATTTTCTTAATTATTTTCTATTTTTTTTTAAAATTCAATTTTTTATATATATTTAATAAACCACATCTGATCATTTTGCTTATATTTTGAATATACAGAAGAAATCGATTTAAAGAACAAAATCCATTTTCAGAAAATTCACGGAGATGGCCGCCTTGGACAGGAACTCAGAAGACTAGAAACTTGTAGAATTTTTGTATACAAAATCAAAGTTTGGTTATCCTTACGACAGACCAGAGCTCCATCCTTTTGTTGTATCTTTTTTTAAAGAAAACTCCGTTTTTAAAATTTTTTAATGATGAGCTTTATAAAAAGATTTCCTTGATGCACCATCAATCATTGCGACTTTTTCTTTAGAATTAGTATTAGGATTTTTATGAAGACAGTTAAATCAGAACATCGTCAGATAAAACCCTCGATCTCTGCCATGTGCGTGGAATAGGTGAAAAGACGAAAGTACTGATTACAGTATGTATAGTTTTTCTACGGTAAAAACTCCCCCCGCCACAAAGTCTGAGGCCGTCTGCTGCTATGGAAGCAAGAATAGCGCATTTCAGGTAGGGTTGCTTCTCCTCACTCTAGGGCTAATACAATATACCGGAGAAAAAGATTCTTCTGATTCCTTTGAAAGATTCCTTGAAAATTGTATTCAATCTTTTTGCGGAGGGTCATTCATTAACGTGGTTTATTTTCGGGATAAAATCTATAGTATTCGCAATTATCTTGATTTATGTTACTCATCGAGAAAGGCAACCCTCTACCAGCATAATATTTTGAATGCATATTTCACGTGAAGTATGTGTAATTTTAAAGGGTGCGTTTACGTATAAACGTATGGATGTTTACATACAAAAATTTATTATTAACTTTTTTTTGTTAGTTACCATATTCTTATAATAGTTAAGTACAGTGAAAACTCCAGGAAAGACCACCTCTATGTAGCGACCATCTCTATTTGCGACCACCTCTATGTAGCGACCATCTCTATTGGCGACCACCTCTATGTAGCGACCATCTCTATTTGCGACCAACTCTATGTAGCGACCATCTCTATTTGCGACCACCTCTGCTTGCGACCCCTTTTCAGAATTTTTCCACGGAAATCACAGAGAGTTTTTCATAGATTTTCTGTTGAAGCATAATTGTATGTTTACCAGAGACCATTAAAACCTCTCCCAGCGACAGGGCAAATATCTCCATCAAGTGCGGAAAGAGTTAAAAAAGGAAACACGAAAATTTATCAAAACAAACAACTTCACAAATAAATAAATTAAAATGTATTCAAAATATTTGCGAGAGGTTCTTATTTGAAGAAGTCTTCTTAGCGAGACAACCTCATGGTGCTGTCAGAGTACACTAAAGACAATGCTATCAATGATTTACTTTTAAGTTGAAAGTTAAATTAGAAAAAAAAAGTTATTTTAGAAAAAACAAGCCTCTTAAGCAAACAAACCTCTTCTTTAAAGCTAGCTTATTTTTATGATATAAAATTAAAGTCAAACTTAACCAAAAAACCTAATTGTTTATGTAAAATAACTTTATCATTCATATTTGGTAAATTTGTTTTTACACATAATTATATCAATCAGGATCATTTTTATAGACGTTAAATTTTATTCATCAATCCATCTTTTCGTGACGCCAACAGAAGTAGCATTTCTACTCCAAGAAAATGAAACGGACTAAATTAAAATCATTTCCGAAAAATCATACACCTTTGATAACATTTTTAAAGTCAATGGAGTTAACTTCGAAGAACGACCTACCTCCGTCACCGATTTTACTATGGAACGGAGGGTGGTTGCTCCCGAGAAGTTATATTGTATTTCCTTGTTAAAGCTGATCAAGAACTTCTTTAACTTTGATGTGATATTTACGACATTTTTGTGCAGTCTTGATATAACGACTCTTCGCTATACCGTTCGTTCTCACCCGGATCATGAGTATCGTTGTATCGACCGTCAACTATATAAGTCATGAACTCACCAGGTTGTCCCCTCCTCTCATGCGTATGCTTTCGAAGGCAGACGACCACAGTGAAGATGACAATGATGAGGACGAGTGAAGAGACGACGACGGGGATGATGAGAGTGACGTTCCGATGAAATGGCAGTTCTGCTTCTCTCCTCACTAAGGCAGGAATAGAGGTTGAGTCTGCATGACAAAAAATAATAATTGCAACCATTAATAACAATGTGGCTTAACCTCCAAGTAAAAGTTTGTATGTATTGTCCTACCACGGAAAAAAGAGAAACTAAAAATTGGTGGCATTTATCAGGGAATGATTGTTTAAGTTAAATGGAAACGTTGTTCTAGGGACATTGGTAGAATTTGCTACTGGCCAGTGGCCTTTTATCAATTTTTAATACATTTTATTAACGTTTTGTGCGACAATTTTTCAAATATTGAAAATTTTATGCGATTTAAAAATTGTTGATGTTAATAATGTAAGGCATTACTTTTGAAGGATTTCTCAAAATGTGGTAAACACTACAGTATTATTTCTAAATTGAAAAAAAAAAGAAAAGAAACCAACTTGGAATAATTTAAATTTCAGAATATACACGTGTCTTACTGTCCTTATAAGGTGGTCAGTGGCTATTTTTATTATACAATTTGTCCAATTTTCAATACATTTTTTTAAATTTTTATTGGGCCGCTATCATTTTTGAAATTGAGAACATAAAAATGCATTTTAATGAGATTGTATTCAACACTATGACTAATATTTCCCCATAAATATATCAAGCTACGGAATTTATAACACAGAAATTTTTTACTTTAAAGTGGACGCTAATAAAAAGAAATTTTTAACTTCCTTAATGAGAGTACAAGCAACACTTTTTAAATTTTCTATGGATTATACACATCTTGAATATAAAATATTAACTATAATAATTCCATATGAAATTTTAAAACAATAGTGTAAACGCACACGGGGTGCATATGCGATTTATAAACTGGCCTTTGTAACGATTGACAAACAATTTATTGATAACCACTTATTATATTTAGTCACCATGTGGTCGGTTCGACTGCTAATTTTGTCCTATACCATAAGAAATGCTATTTTTGGTGGAAAATAAAAAATCTGTGCACGTTTGAAGAATTATTCGATAAAAAGATTTGCAATTTTAACTCAACGGGAAATTTCGCAATAATTCACGCAAGGTATTACTTTTTTTTTCAATAAATTCTAAAATTTTTGAAATGCATCGTGGGTTTTTGAGCGAAAATTTCACAAATATTAGAATTTTTAGGTCTTTTTTTTTTACTTATATTTTAAGAGGAATTAATATTTGCATATCTATTATATCATTTAGAAAAACTGATCAATAGCAAAATAACAAAAAATATTTCAGGGGTAATACGAATTCTGGCAAGAACGGTGTCTCTCTATTCCTTAAAAATGATAAATTAATAAGGAGGTCATGCTTTCTTAAAGTGCAAGAAGGATTTTAAAAAAGGTTTAATTATCCCTCATCAACTATAAAATTTACTTAAAGGAGGAAGTTACTCGTGGCTTTTGCACCATAAAATGAAATTTCTAAATTCTTTTTGTTACAAAACACGTTGAAATGCAGGCAAATAAATATTTGACGACGACAATTACGGGAATAATACAATGTTTTTTTATCAAAATTCTGTCAATTTCAATAAAAACATTTTAATATTGCATGAAATCAAAAGAAACAATATGCTTTCATCCTTTTTATGTAGCTTTATTTTATTATTTGTACCATGTCTCATGACTTTCAGTGCATGTATTGTAATTTTTTTTTCGTACTTGCGTGTACATAAAATTTTGAAATTTGGTAGCTTTTCTCGAGATAAACTTACAAACCTAATGTAAAATTGCTATTGCTTCTCTAATATTAATAAATAAATAAATTAACTAATTAATTAATTAAAACTCTGCTTGCCCATTCACTCACTTATTTGTTTGATTCTTTCATCCCCTTAAAATTTTAGACAAGAACAGCATTTCATTTTGCCCATATGATTAATCCTCTTATATTTTTTTTCCTCCTTATTTATCTATTTTCCTTTTATTATGCAATTTTATCCATCTTAACATTATTTTTAAGAACATACAAATATTATTATGTGCTGATAATTGTTTACACACTAAAACTGTGTTGAAATACTTTGTTTTGATTGCTGCAAGTATTAGCATACATGAGGTAGAGTCAAACAATACAAATAATAAATCAGTATCATAAAAAAATTTTTAACAATTTCATCGGCTTTACAAATATACCAATAATACAATGATACCAATGATAACATATCAATATGATTTACATAGGCTTTACTAATATTCCAAGTCGTAATGAAGATTGAAACACTTAATGAACCAAAAATTAGACTTGCCTGTGGCTAAATGAAGAGGCAAAGTTCGAAATTTGTATTCGCCCTGCGTCACTCCAGCTTCACTGTGTGCTGTCACCATCAACAAATATTCACGGTCTGGTGTCAGCTGTCCCAGAATAGTCTGTTCTCGATTTGCAGGTATCCTGTCTGGTACAAAAGTCCACTGTGTCTGGTATTTACTTTTGTACTGGATGTTGAAGTGCAAAATTGGACATCCACCACTTTGCCAACCATCTAAGTGCAATATAACAAACGTGGAATTCAGGCTTATGAAAGATTGTTGAGGTGCTGGCATTGGGGCTGAAAATGAAACGTCTTTGTTGAATTGTGAAATATTAAGATCTTAATTGCGATAGGTATTTCGACATTATTGTACATTTTGAAATATTAATAAATGTACAATCTATGTATAATAAACGTTATTGAAGAAACACAAAAACTATAGTTTTCTTACAAATAGACTAAACTAATATTTTGCAACAATTACTTGCTTTTCCTTACGCTCTTGCGGAGCAGTTGATTAAGGCATCGCGGAGGGTTGTGAGTTCGATCCTGGCAGCCGACAAAACACACGTGTATAACGCGGGAAGGCGTTCGTTAAATCTATCGTCTCTGAAAGTCTTTTCGTTGGTTGTGGTGTAGAAATTTGAAAGGATTGGTTCTGTCCACGCCGCCTGACCGAGGTCAGAAATACCTAGCAATCCTACCATGGCCATTAACAAAAGTACAGCCTAAAAAAGATGCTTTACCATGGTTGGGTGGTGAGTGTTTTGGAACATGAGATTTGATGTCATGTTTCATTAAAAAAAATATTTGCCTGAATGGATTTTAATGTTTTATTTTTTATTAAACGCTCGTTAAGATGCATTTCCTTCTGCTAATTTGAACCGACTTTTGGAATCTTTAAAATTTACTTGTGTTTCAATACTTGCTATAGCCCTTCATAGAAATTTACTGAATTTCTTAATTAGTAACTTTTTCCAATTTAAAACTTATGATTTATATTTAAGCAAAAAATAGCTATTAGTTATAAAAATATTCTAGAGTTTTAAGTTGGATCTGTTGATTATCGCACACCTGGTAAAAAATTGTCATTTTTAATGTCTTAGAAAAAAATGAATCAATTTTCAAGAACAATATTTTTGTTTCCCTTTTCTGCGGGCAACATTAAAAACCTTTTTTTTTTCCCTTTAAACTCGTTGATTCTTTCAAACATCTTTATCTTTTTTTTTTTTTTNTTATTTTTTTTTTTTTTTTTTTTTTTTTTTTTTTTTTTTTTGATAAATCTATTTTAAATTTCAAAATCTTTAAGCCCAAAGAACAACAGAATTCAAAAAAATTTTTTTTTTCATTAATTTATTTATTTGAAAGTAGATTCGGCATTTTCTAAAAAAAAGTGATCCAGAATGGGCCGGAATGAAATACTCGATTTTTCTCTACCCTTAAAAAAGTAGTTTAGAAATCCCCTACTGAAAAGTAACCTAGACAATCGTCATCTTTCCTTATTAATTCGACTTATGAAGGCTTTTTTTTAAATTTTATTAATACAAAAAGCGCATTATATTGACCTATTTTTGCTATAAATGGTTATACAAAAGAAAGTAAATGTACAAAAACTGTGATTTAAACAAACAAAAAATTCACATCTTCTGATTATCACATCTGATTTCCCGGTTTGTTTATTCACTTCACTTATTCGCATACTCACAGCTCCAGTGCGACGTAAATTAACAACAACAACAATCATTCGGGGGGGAAATATGTCCTTGTCTTGACTTAACTGTAACATTTCCAACGTTTTTGGTCACGTGACCACCGAAATAATTTGACTTCGATGGCCAAGTTCGATCGAACTGTTTCTAACCAATCACAAAGCAGTTACTTTCCTTTCAATGGACAAAATCAGGGTGATAAAAAGAAAAAAAAGAACTTGGCAAAATGTTTCATTCAACTCCGTGACAATTTTATGTAAATTATACGCTAGTTGAGCGATGTGATACGATTTTGTAATTTAGTTAAATATGTATCAAATTACTTATTAATCATTATAAAATAAATTTGGACATTACATTATTAAAAAAAAATCATTTCTAATCATGAGAGCTTAAACTTTCAAATTTATATATTAAAGTTCATAATCATTGTATCATTATACCATCATTGCCATCTCCATTATTTAATCACATTCCTCCCTTCCATGCAAAAAAAAATAGCTTCCATTGAGAATAGATTATCCATTGTTACCATGGGTTACCATTTCATGGAAGAGTAACCTTCCGAGTTTGATTGTGACGCGATGTTATAGTTGATACGATAACGTTCCAAATTCGATCACTATCGCATCCTCTGAACAGCAATCGTTAAATATGAAAGCTCATAATCATTAATCATTACGTTATCATTGTCATCTCCATTATGTAATCACCATGCCTCCTTTGCATGCGAAAAAATCGCATCCATTGAGAATGGGTTATCCTTTGTTGCCATGGGTTACCATTTTATGGAGGAGTAACCCTTCAAGTTCGATTGTGAGGCGATGTTATAGTTGAAACGATAACGATTGAAATGCTATCGTCATCGTATCGTTCGAACAGTAATCGAAGGAGAGTTTCAAATTGAAGTTTCAGCTGCATAAGAGTGCTGTAGCGTGACCAAGTGAATATAAAATTGTGTCAAAAGTTGGTGTATTACCTGCTCCTTTGGTTCTGGTTGTTACAGATCGACTAGGCTCTCCTGTCCCGAGGCTGTTGGATGCAGTGAGGTACATGTGATACTTGGTTCCACACTTAGCATTTTCAAGAGTGTATTTATCGGTTGTGCTTCTCAGTTTCTTTGTCTGCCATATTCCATCATCATGTCTGTAATGAAGGGTGTATTCTGGGAAGAAAAAGAGTGTTAATTACTATGAAGTGAATGCTAAAATAATTGTTTAAAGCGTCACGAAATGTATTATCAGACATTCAACATAAATTAGGAGAATTTCGTTTGGTTCCATCGATTTATGATTTCGTTCCAAAAAATATCCAAGAAATTTTAAAAAATATAATTATTTTATATAAATTGTTCAATTACATAGAATATTTCATTTCAATATTGATAAGGATTAAATCAAAAGTTACTATTTACCTTGTACTTCAAAAGTAAGGTTTATTATTTTAGGAATACATACGGAGAGATTATTTACCCTAAAATTATTACATATGTCTTAAATTAAAAATAACTACAAATTATTAAAAATTACAGATAATTCATGAATTATTACAATAATTTAATATAAATATTATTCAAAAAATTGAAAAACGCCTTCTCAGAAATGTAATTTTTTGCTTAATTTGATTATACAGCTACAAAAAAGAGCTTCCCATAAAAGAAATGAAATTATCTCTTCCAGATTCTGTATATATAAAATCCGAATTGAATATAATAAAAATTAAGAAGTTTCAAGCAGTTTTCCAATTAGTTTCTTTACTCTTTAAATTAATTTCAAAATAAGGGGTTTTCAACAAATATCATAAGACAAAATTAAATAAGAAATGATATGCAATAAACGTTTGTACACTGAAATATGATTGTATAGAGAAAAGAAGAAAAAAAACGAGAAAGAAAAGATACTTTTATGAGGAATTGTTCCCAAGAATGTCAGTGTCTTTTTTGATAAATTTTGTTTCATAGTACCAAATAAAATTTGTGGCAAGTCCCCATCATTTTGGGCTTTCTTTTAAAAAGTGCGAAACCTACTTAAAAAATTACTTTAAACTTTTTAAGTAGTTAAGATATTTGTTGGACTTTATTTATTTAGTTGCCAAATATGATTCACGACAAAATAGAGAAAAAAATTTTTGCTCCAAAATTTTTGTTTAATTTTATTGAATATTTTTACAATTCAAAAAAACAAAACAAAAAAAAAAACGTGATACAAAAAAAAATTTTTTTTTTTTTTTTACAAAAATTTATCCATGTCTTCATTAATATTTAAGCTAGGTTTACCGAATTTCGTGCACTTTTTTCATGTTAAAACCAAAGTAATTATTAAAAATTAAAAATTTATTTCAAAATTTTTTTGCATAAGGTGATCAGAAACATAATTTTCCGTTTGTTATTTATTGTTGGTACCTCAAACCTCTAAGAGCTTTAAACTTTATTGATAAGTATTAGAAACTATATAATAACTAACTATACATTTCGAAATTTATAAAATGCTTTTCTAACTTTTTGAGAAAGATTAAAAAATGTGTTAGTATTGAAGTGTTTCCATTATTTCTTTCAACTTCTGTACGTTATTCTATTTGTAATATTTATATTTAATATAAACTTAACTGAAGAATTCCAATTGCACGTCCGAATATAGTGCTGCCATCTATTCATGACATTGGAAGTTATTAAGACTCTTAATGTAATAACTTAATGTAAAATAAAATAAGTAGTAAAATATAGCAAATAAACTTGAAAGAAAACACAAATTGTCGAAAAAACTAAGTTTTTAAAAATAACATCAGAGATATTTAGATTTATAAACGTCATTCAAACTTGCATATATTTTCCCCTCAGTAGAACATATTGAGAAATGTTTATTCCTTTAAACTATTATTAAATAGACAGTTACAGAATTCCAGGACGAAAATCATCTGATTTCGAAGCAACATGTAAAATTACTTTGTTTTAGTGTAATGCATTTTTAGTTTTTAATTGAAATAAATGAAACAGATGTCTTCAACCAATCTGTGTGAAGTAGATAGTGGTGCCATCTAGAGAGTATTATTTAAAAGTCTTAGTCACAATTCTGAAATTTATATCGATGTCAAATTAAGCACACACAACTTCAGTATTTCTTAAATTTTTGACATTTACAATTATTTGCAATGAAATTTGTATGCACTTTTATTCGCTCTTTATTCATTATTATTAAATATAATAATCTGAAATTAAATTGAGCTGTAAGAGATAGAATAAAGTGAATCATACATAATTTCTGCAAAACAACAATATTTTTAGCATTAGAAGCACTCTAATGATTTCAAATATGTTTAAAAATTTTACTTATTTATAATAGCAGTAATACTTCAATATTATGATTTCATTATAATTAATAATTAACATATTATGAATTAAATAAAATATAATTTTCTTGCCTAATTTTTTTTTTTTATCTTAGTACTGCCATCTGGTCAATAATAAATTTTATCTCTAAATAATAGTAAATAAATTATTATTTCTATATTATGCATATTTATAATTCTTTACTATACATTTTATTTCCAGAACAATGCATATTATTTAAAAGAATGACAACAACAATTTTTTTTTGTTCTAATGTTAAATCAAATTAGTTTCTCATAGACTTTGCAAGGTATCAAGGTTATTTTTTTTTACATTCTATTCTTTTATTTCTCAAGAAATGCGCTTGTAACTTGCATCGATAACCTTGGTTGTTATTTGTAATAATTGTATTTTTTATTTCTTTTTTAATTTAGCTTAGGAATATATGAAGATATGATCATTCTCATAAAAAAAATTCTTTTTTTATATTACTTCTTTTTTGCTAGAACTTTAAAAATATTCAACAAAATAAAATTTAAAAAAATCAGAGCAATTTTTAATTAATAAGAATAATAAAATAATCATTCTATTTAAAAAGAAATTCATTACAAACTGTGCGGAAGATCTAAGCATTTGAAGATATTTTCATACTGAGCATATTTTTGAAATTTTCCCCTTCTTATACAGGGTGTTTATAAATTCCCTGACCCATTTTGATGTTTAATAACTCATAAAATAATGAAGATATAAACAAACTTATGGCATTTATTGATGGAATAACTCATATATTTTCCTTTTCAGGTTTGAGTATCTTTACTTTTGTAAATATCGTCTGCGCGTGTGGTTAATTTCAGATAATTTCATTTCAAAGTCTAAATATCTGTACTTTTCTAAATATCGTCTGCTTATTAATTGTATTTTTCTCTCTTTTGTTTTTGGCAACTATTGCAATGTTATGTTTACTTTTGATGCGTTTGTTCTATGTAGTACTTTTCTATGTGATGTTTTATTCGAGCGGATATTAAGAAGAATGCATACACCACAAGAGAAAGCACGGATTTTATGGTGGTTCATAGTAACGAAATCGATAGTGCAAACACAGAGCAATTGCAGAAGAATTTACCAAAACGATCCTCCATCCAAAAGCAGCATCTTGCGGTGGTAAAAGAATTTTCTAGAAACTGGAAGTATCGCAGATAAGAAACGTTCCTCACGTCCCTGCACAAGTGATTTTGTCGTTGAGCGATGTCAGACAGACATTTTTAGACAATCCTAGAAGATCTATGAGATCAGCGACAAGAGAATTGGATATGCCAATCCGACGGTGTGCAAGGGTATTAAGAAACAATTAAGAATGCATGCATACAAAGTTCAAATTGAAGGTTTGGAACCGGACGATAGGCCTAGGAGGATGGCGTGTGCAACAGATATGGTAGGTAGGATAGAAGATGCTGATTTTCTGAAGCGCATAATGTTCTCCGACGAAGCCTCCTTTCATGTTTCTGGCATTGTTAATCGCCATAGTGTGCGCATATGGGGATCTGAAAAACCCCATGAATACCGTGAGACACAAAGGGATTCTCTAAAGGTTAATGTGTGGTGTGGATTAATGCACGACCGAGTCATTGGACCTTTCTTTTGTAGAGAAAACGCGGTGTCATCAGTCATATACTTAGACATGTTGAAAAACTTCTGATTTCCACATCTAAAAGAACTTCAGCCACATGTCTTTTTGCAACAAGAAGGTGCACCACCTTATTGGTGTATCATCATTTGTAGTTCTTTGAATGACCATTTTCCAGGAAGATGGATTGGGCGAGGAGGTTCAATTCCTTGGCCACCCAGATCACCTGATCTAACGCCGCTGGACTTTTTTCTTTGGGGATTTATAAAGGACAATGTTTACAGGAGGATCGTGTCGAACATTGATGACCTAAAATCCAGAATTACAAACACAATAGCCTCTGTGGATGCTGACATGCTTCCCGCTACCTGGCGTGAAATTGACTATCGACTTGATATAATCCGTGCGACGAAGGGGGCACACGAGGAAGTTCATTGACTAGGGTCATGAAACTTTTTGAGTCAATCTAACCATTTATGTTATTAATTTTAGTCTATCTTTATTATTTTATGAGATATTAAACATCAAAATGGGTCCAGGAATTTATAAACACCCTGTATTATGGCGAATGTATTGAAAAGATGCAAAAATACAATTAAAAATTTCGTTATGAAAAAAAGATGCTGACACAGTCATATTTTACAGTAAAAATATTACCTGTAATGCTAGATCGATCTTTTGAATCCTTTTGCCATTTAATATTTATAGAATTGAAAGTTGTACCGTTCAGTTGTAGGATTGGTGAAGTAGGTGGAGCTGGAAAAGAAAATAGAAAGATTAATTTTTTTTTCTCCTGCTTTCTTTCTGGAAGGGCTTCTCTTTAAAAAGAAATTAAAACTATGACAAAAAGAGTTTTGCCTAGAGGATTTTCTTTTTTCTTAAAACCGTACGTAATGATTTAAAAGGTTTCGAAAGAAAATTCATGAGTTCTGTTTTTATGTTAATTGCTCATGTGGTAAAATTATCAATGCTGTTATTTTAATTTAATTTCGTCGTTTAAAATCGTAGAAATAAAAAACGAAATAAAGATCTTAAATGAAACAATTCCTAAAATTTGCTCTACTAATCTTGTATAATTTTTTTAAAATTTATTTATAATTATATTTGTATAAGTCTCAAAAAAATACAAAAAGAAAGTTTTCATTAGAAATAGTTTATTGGTTAATGGATCAGATATAATAATAATTTAAGAATTTGGTAGAGATCTCACTCACTCAAAATTATGGTAGTATAGGGTGATTGAAAAATTACTTTCTCTTTGTAGAGCTTACCGTTTGAAAGAGAGGAATAAAATTTTGTACATAGGTATTATGATCTTGATGCTTAAGAATGACCTTAAAAGTGGTTGCTAATAGTTGCAGTTACAGTGATGAAATTTCAAAATTTTCAGCACAACTACTTTTTTGATAAAAACGTAATCATTACTGTAAAGAACCTGAAATGCAATTGGAACGGTATTTTTAGAATGAGAAATTTCGATCGAGGCCTTTGTTCTACTCTTCGTGACCACTAACTAGAAAATTGTTTGGTAAAAATCTTTAAAAACCGAGAAAAAAGTTACAATGAAACCAATTTATGTTTTAAAACTTTTTGACATGTCTATAGTTTCTCCTATGTTTTTAAAAGTTTTCATCATTCTCTCTTCTTCTTAGTATTTACGTATTACAACGTTGTTTATACGTATACGTATTATACGTTGCGTATTATACGTTGTTTACGTATTACAAATTACAACGTATGGCAAAAGCCCAACGTAGTAATTTCTTCCTCTAAAAATACAGTTTCAACTCCATTTTAGGTTTCTTACAGTAAACATTTCAATCATAAAAATTTAATGTTGCCATTTGAGCATTTCAAAGTTTTGTTACTCTAACTGTAACCACGAGTGTTTTTAACGTCTTTCTTGAGCTCATTTATCATAATACTTACGTACAATTTTATTTTTTCCGTTCACTCACACGGTACGCTCTCCAGTCGATACAAATATGTCGGCAATCACTCTGTATTTAAACATAATAAAAAAAATATTGATACAATTAAATCTCCCGGGAGCATTAAAGCAATTTTAACAATCAAACAGCATTAAAGCAATTTTACACTTTCATAAATATATGTAAATCAAAAAGGTAGCTTCACATATCTTTATGTAAATCAAACAAAATGTAAACATTTTTTTTAGTTTCACTTGTAAACCAAACAAGTAGCTTTACATATTTTTTTGTAAAGAAAGCCGACCGGTAAACAAAGTAGAGTGTACAATTAACAAGTAGAGAGTACTCAAAAATTGTATATAAAAACTTTATTTTGTTTAAATTTAAGATGAATTTTATACAAACAAATTTAATAATTTTATGCTAAAAATATGGAATGAATATAATTATTGTTTAGCGTATAATCAAGTATCAGAAAAAAAAAATCTTTACATTTTTTTTCCCTTTGGTTTAGAAATATTTCCTAGTTTAGAAATATTTGAAAAGGAGCCTCAGCAATTTTGCTCCCTTTCTTTGTTTGTGTTTCTTAAAAATAAAAAGAAATCTTAGATGAAAAATAATCTACAGATGCTGTAATTATCTGATCTAAGATTTTTTTTCTAAGAACTAAGATTTTTTAATCACGACTTAATTCCGTTTTGCTCGCAATTAATATTTAAGTTATTTAACTTTAATAATGAAGAACTGAAAATAACATCACATAAAACAATTTAATTAGATAACATTTCTTCGGTACTAATAATTATATAAATTGCGATGGAGCGCGTATGGCAGTATGAAAAGAATGAATGTATGAAAGATTCTCTGCACGTAAGATTATAATTAATGTTTTCTGTAACAAAAAGAATAATATATTTTTTTAAGTAAATTAAACAAATGCTACTTTGAACCGAGCAAACTTTAAATAAGAAAAACGATGGGACTTGTTTATTTTTGGAAAAGAAAAAAATAAAAAATACAGTGTTATCCGACTTGCTGTGTGGTTTATCTACAAAATACTACTTAAAAAATATACTGAAATTTTTCACTTATTATTTCAAAAAGTTTAAATAACACTCAAAAATAAAAAAAACTAATTCAGATAAAAAATTTAAAAATCTTAGTATCTCTCTATGAGATATACGTATGAATTTCATAAAAAAATGAGAAAAATTCATTTAAAAATAAAATGTTAAATCTATGTGATTTTAAAATCGATGGCAACATCAAATGATTTTTCAATAATAGAAATAAAAACACCGAGAGTGATTGAAATAAAAATCATCAATAAATAAGAAAAAAAAAGCGATTTATAAAAAACAAGCTTACCAGTTTCTAGTGTCGTACCAACAACACTATCTGTCTGCGGTCCAGCACCAGCGACATTGTACGCCTTAACAATTATTTCATATTTGGTGAAAGGCTGTAGACCAGTGACATAAGTTGAGTGCTGTTCATTTTCTTTGTTCGCTTCCACAGTTTTGTATTGAAATTTTTCATTTGTATGATAAATTCTGTATCCCACGTGGTATCCTTGTATCTGACCATGGCGAGCATCTTCTCTTGGGGGCTATATAAAAAGGAAAACGCGACTCTTTAAAGGTCATTAAAATAATTACGAGTTTTTGTTATCACCATTCTTAATACATACTTTACCCAATCCTTTTCAAAAATAAAGAAAAGGCACTAAAGAAGACATAAATTGATAAATAAAAAAATGGAAGCAAACAGAAATTTTCTAAAATGTGACAAATCATTAGCGGCAAAAAGCAAGATTGGAATAATCATTACCTGTTTTGTTTTTGGAGGGGAAAAAACAGGGATACGCAGGTTCCGTGCTAAGGATTTCAAATTATTAACCAGTAAATTAGCCAAACATCAAAGGAATTCGCCAATTTTCAAAAGTCTTCGGCAAATGCACAATTTTTTATGATTAATTTCTATCCATAGAATTATTTAACGGGGTAAAATCTGTACTTTATGGTAGTTTGTTTCATGTTTATATTACTTGGACCCGATTCTATTTGGTTATGCAGCGCATCTAATTACTGTAAGTGTAACTGAATAAAAAAAATGCTGGTTTGTTTAGAAAAGAAATTTTTACGTAATTTTGAGGATCGAGTTAAATATATTTTTTTCCAGTAAAAATAATCATTCGCCAATACTTTCTCCAAAACGCAATTTTATTAGCCAAATTTATGATTTTGTAGCATTTGGAGAGATAGCGAATGCTTAGCGTGGGCCCTGGATATGGTATGCAACTGGAAGGAGCACCTCCAAGATTCTTAGAATAATCAAACTGAAGTTAATGTTTATAATACCGTAGATTCATCAAATAATAATAATAATGTTTTTGTTTTTTTTTCTATTTTAAGCACTAGTTTACAGTCCTTATGTGTATAATCTTTCCACTTTATAGGAGTTTAAGATTCAAAACGAGTACAATAAGTGCGATGATTGCAGACTTCCCCGAATAAGAAAAGAGACAATTTAAAGCGCATATAAATGCTATAAATGAACGCTGAAAATTACAATTGAGCAGTCGAAAAGTTTTCTGAAGGATTATTCATAGTCAAGGATTAATTAAGATTCTAAGAAATCGGTGTTATTATTGTTATTGTATTTAGTAAAATATTTATTGTTTAGAAATTACTTCAAGTCATAACATAAAAATTATTTAAATATCTTTCTGCCAAATTCTCTGATGAACTGCTTTCCAGTGTACCTTTAAAAAATTAATATTTAACGGAAGTAAAATAAACGAAGTAAAGGCATATAAAGGGGTAAAAAATAAAATAAGAAAATAAAAAAGATTAAGAAAAAGAAGAATGTGGAAAAATAACTACACTATCAAAAGAATGTTTAATAAGGGAATTCATTGCGAGTTCTTTATTCTACGAAGGGTGTTTTTCAAGTAAGGGCAGTTTGAAAACAAAAACCGAACGAAAGAAAATTTTCATGAAACAAATTTATTTCTTGAATCTACATAAGTTTCTCTTGTTTCCATAATAGTTGTCAAGTTCACTTACACAATTATCACACCTTACAACTAGATTTAAAATACCCTAGTAACTTGATACCTGTTTTGATAACCAAGAGATCACGACCGTTTTCACGTCTTCGTCATCAGTGTACTGGTTGCCGCCAAAATGATGTTTGAAACACCGGGAAAAATGAAAATGACTTAGTGCAAGGTCTGGGCTGTATTGAGGGGCAATCCAAAACTTCCCAGCCAAAAGATACCGTTAAAACTCGGGACTGAGCTGTGGAGAGAGTCATTTTCATGGAGTAGCAAAATTTCCTGTCAGTAGGAAGTTTTGTAAACTTCACTAATCTGCCGGTGAATGTATGCGGCAGCCTGGTTTTTATGGACTAAAAATGCACCACTGACCGTACCTCATACGCGGAGGGCGTTACTACATTATTTACTATATTTTGGGAGATTTGGCCAAATTTTTTTCCCAATATATACACATAAAAATGTCTGGATAGAGAAAATAAAGACGTAACTTATAGAATTTATCAAAAATGCTTAAATGCGAATCAAATCAATGTAAATGAAGTACAGGTAGTAAATCATTGAAATAGAGCAACACGTCTAAAAATTCGAAATTATTCTAGCAATGTTAAAAATTCGTTAACACCTCCCCCACTGTTTTGAGTTTTCAAATTAACGTTTCATTTTGTTTTGTTGTGCAGAAACTATTAAACCTAAAAACTTGAAATTACATAAGTCTGAAGAAAAATGTACAGGTATTACGGTGGAATTAAAAAAAGTATTCATCAAATCAAGAACTTTTTGATACTAAACCTGTTGTACAAGAAAAGACCAGGCTGCCCTGCTTCCCGTAGGAATACAAAGAAAAAGTTTAAATTCGACTTGCTGGAAGAGACATTTTCATTTATAAACTTACGGGATTATAAACTTATTCTTAATTTTTCAGATTTCTTTTCTTTAAACGTTGACTACTCATCCATTGTTGTAGTAAACTTTATCTTTCTCGAGATCTTTATTTTATTTGCTCTCGCTTGAGTCGACGTCGAAAGTAACAAAGTGACAAATAGATAGATTAGATGCTACCAAATATGTCACCTTAACATTTACGTTGAGTTTTTTAAAAATATAAAAGTCTAAATTCACGAGTTCGATAGAGATGAAATCCTTTCTCTATATGAACTCATATAAAGATAAATATTCATCGTTGTACATCGTTAAACAGTAAAAATAAGTAAAAGTACTTTTCTTTTATTTCTTCTTATTTTGGCACACATTCTATTTCTTTCAGTTTTATTTTTATTCAAGTACAGTTGATTATTTTCCTCATCCTCGCAATCATTCATTTTATAATCGTTAACATAATAACAGCATTTGCTTACAAAAAACATTTTTATTTAAAAAAAAAATATATATATATATATAGGCTTCAAACGATGATGAATTAAAGCTATCACGGGGTCTGCTGAAAGGAACGAGAAGGGGGTGGAGTCCTTAATCTAGCAAAATTTAATCAAATCATTATTCTTGCTGGCGGAGAACAGACTACGCGCAATTTCATTTCTCTAATAACTCTAACGAAAATAGTTAAAGAAAACAGAACTATTTACTTTTAAAGAAAAAAAAAGAAGAGAAATTGGCGCAGGGAAAGTTTCCAAATGCCACTTACAGGAAAAGAAACGAAGCGAAACGGGATGGGAAAAAAAGAAATGGAAGTATCTCCTGTTCTTGGGAAAGTCGTTGGTAAAAGTTTTTAACTTCCTAAAAATACCGCTTTTGAATGTCTTTTCTAATCATTTGCAGTGTAAGAAAATAACATCCGATGGACGTCCGGCGGAGTTCTTTTAAAGGTTTTTCGAGTATTAATCGAGAAAGATGGAAGGTAATTAAATTAAAAGCACGGGGTAAGAAAATTTATCTCGTTAATTTAACGCTTTTGAAAAAAAGAATTAAGTCGTATATTATTCAAACGGGGAACTAAATAAAAAATAAAGTATTTTAAACTCTCTTACTTCAAAATAAGTTAAATTAAAATTGTTACAAAAAGAATTTCGATTGCGTTTTCTGTAACAAATAGCAGATGCTAAGTGAAGGTAACATAATTAATTACAAATAATTTTCAAGATAAATAAACTTGAGTTTAAATAAATAAATAAACGTGATTTTAACATATTTTATGATGTCCTTATTTGACTTGTAAATATAGTTGGAAGTAAAGTATTCCAAGTCCATATGTCTCCGATTTCAGTTCTTAGCAAGAGTTATTAATTTAATTTCCCACATATTATTTTTCTAAATTTCAAATTTTGTGATTTAAGTATCATCAAACTAAAAATATTAAAAAAATTATAGTGCAGCAAATGAAGATCTAAACTTCCACTGCTTTTTCGAATAATAATGATACAGTCAAACCCCGCTATAGTGAACACAGTGAACTTCCGGATATAATGAGCGAAATGTTTGGTCCCGTGCTTTGCCTATACACGTATAATTGATCAAAGTGACACGCACGTATAGTGAACCAAATAAAGTGAGGAAGTTGGATGTAATGAACTTTTTTCTGTCTTCGACTGATTTTTTTCTTCATTTTTTTTTTTTATAATTTTGAAATTTCCACTCCGAAATAAATACATATACCGATTTTTAAAACCATCTATAGAATGGAATGTAGCGATAAGCATTTTTTCTTGTTTGCTTCATTATTGAATTGGTTCAGCATTCAGACTAGCCGAAATTGTCCAGTATCTGGACAAATGCTTCAAGTCAAAGCTGATGAATTTGCTAAGTGATTAGGTGAAACTACTTCTATGTGCTCGAATGGCTGGTTAGACAGGTTTAAAATTTGGAATAACATAAATTGAGGAAAAATTATCGGAGAGTCGGGAAGAGTGTTACCATATATGATGTTGAAAATTGTTCATCAGAAAAGATAACAATTTTTTTTTATACGCAAGACGAAGAGAAATAAAACAATAAAAGTTAACATATTTTTGTTACCACGTATTATTTTTCAGTCATTTTTGTATTTCATTTTATTCGTCATTTATTTAAATAATGTTGTGTAATGAAGGGGGGGGGGAGAATTTGGAACCATTAGTTAAAATTGTTTGAGAAACGGATATAGTGAATTTCCGGCTATAGTGAACTGAAATTTCGATCCCTTAAAGGTTCACTATAGCGGGGTTTGCCTGTATAGTATTTACAAATTATAATTGTTCAGATTTTTGCATGGAAATATTGGAGCTCCGATTCACTTAAAATTTCGAAAAAGAAAAAATTATATTCTGTACGAACCTTCCAACTAACTTTCAAAGATTGATCTCCAGTTGGATGAACAGTCAGATCTCTGGATGGTCCAGATGGAGCTGTAATAAAAACAAATGTATGTTTAGAGTACTTAGAAAAAGTGCCCATTTTCAAGACTAATTAGATGTGAACGAAGAGAATGAAACAGATTTCAAAGAAGAAAGAAAAACGTAGCAACTTTGAGTTTTCTTTTTCAAATATGTTTTGTCTTCTTCCTTTCCGCCTAAAGAGTCTTGAGAATGGGCCCATGTTTTTGAGCAATCGAAGCATGTCTACGTTTTTCATCGATATAATTCATGAATTAAATGACTTAATTCATTCAGGATAATAACCTTATTTAGAGTATAAGTAATGTGCAATTGCCAAAATTGCTAAAAACGACTTAAAATATTTTATTATTATTTTTCAATAGTTGAAACAGTACATAATAAACAAAACCAATGCAACAAAAAGTATAATAATAGAGCCCAAGAAATTTTTTTTCCTCACAACAGTACTTACTAAATTATTTATTTTATTTATTATTAACACTATTTATATTATTTATTCTTAGCTATTAAGACAAACCAAATAATTAATAAACAATTCAACATTTTTCATCTTAACATTGCGGGACGGAATTAAAAATAAAGATCAATAAATAAATAACAAAATACTGAAAGCAAGATATCTTCTGTCTACGTAAAAATTTCATGTAATTTCTAATTTAATGTAATTAATTTTTCGCAACAGTACTTACTAAATTGTTTATATTATTTATTATTAACACTACTTATATTATTTATTATTAACACTATTTATTTTATTTATTATTAACTATTAAGACAATTTAAATAATTAATAAATAATTCAACATTTTCTACATGTGGGGCGGACTTAAAAATAAGATAAATAAATAAATAAAAAAATACTGAAAGCAAGATATCTTCTGCCTATGTAAAAATTCAAAGAAAATTAGTACAATACCGTTCAAATATTAAGTAAGCATATTTTTGACAATTTTACAAACCCTCTTCTTTCTTGTCAGCAAGAATAAGCAAATCATAAATCGAAAAAATTCCTCGGCTACAAAAGAAAATTTCTATCTCCCCCTGAGTTTTCTTTTAACTTTGATTTTAATTATTAGTAATCTAATTTTGGGATTAAATTAAAATAAAAAGATGTAACTTAGAAATAAACAGAATTTACGTTTTAATTCATTTCATAAAATTTTGATGTACTTTAGGAAACTTTTGTGTTTTCATTTTGTGTTCATAACTGTTGGCCTTCTTACGAATATTTTCATTCAAAATAATTTACAACTTAATGACAAAGCTGTTTTATATTTGTAAGCAATATGTTGCACTAGTTGTCATATAGGGTAGAACTGAGTTATCGTGGACAAATTTGTTAATTTATTTTTAAGTTTGCAAAGTTTAATGGTTTAATTTAACAACTGAGTAAGAATACAAGAATTTGTACTGATTAAAAGTGTACTAATATCATAGTTCTGCCTTGAACAGATTTTTCCGAGCGTAGTTTCACTTGATTCACTGTGAAAAATGCTTGAAAAAATATTGAGAAAAAAATTACGTAATTTCTTATTCAAATGCATATAAAAAGAATTTTTCGTGAGCAAAAATTGCAGCAAATGCCGGATGCTCGAAGTGAATTCCTCTGAAGGAACTTTCAGATATTTCAATTCATTGTTTCTTATTCCATAACCACCCGGGGTGGACAGAGTTTCAGCCTACCACGAATTTAGCAGGACCCGATTCTCAGTGTTAAAATCGAGGTGGCAAATTTGCCGATTTGCATGATTTTAGATTGCATCATATTGACGCGGGTATACTTTAATAGAATGCCCTTACTGGCTTCAGAGTTGGTAAGTGATTTAGATTTTTACTTACATCAGTAAAATTACTAAATCTGTTGTGAATATTTTTCTGTATTTTAACAAAATATTAGTTTTTAACTCATAACATAAGACTCTCGTGAAAAAAATATAGTATAGTAAAAATATAGTAAAACCTAGTTTAGAGTATGGTATTCCGATTCGCGAATAACGTTTTTATTTTGTTAAACACACAGCAGCTTTTGTTAAATACACGCTTATGTTTTTGTTATAATCTCTATCATGAATAAGTACTGTATTGCATCTATGTTTCTTTTGTTCGATTTCAATTTACTTTTCTATTTCAAATTAATTATATTTTCCTTATCGCTTTGTAAATATATACATTCTACATTCTTATTTGTTTATTTCTACCTTCGACTTGCGTTGTTATATTGATAATGCTGCTTGGTTTGCTTTTTCCAATGGAATTTTCAGCGATGATTCTGAGTTGATATGTTGTGACAGGCTGTAAAGCTCTCAAAACGGCCACACTATCTGATCCAGATACTATGAGTTGAGATGTGTGCCCCTTCCAGCTATCTGAAATAATAAAAGAATTTGTGAATTAATCCTCTTTGCTTGCTTTATGCAGTTTTTTTAATCATTTGTCTTTTGTAGAGTGCTGGAAAATATTTTATATATAAAAAGTATCCAATGAAAGTGAATGTTCGTAAATTCCATGATTCAATCACTCTTTACCGTGAAATAAACTATTGTTAAATTGAAGTACTGTAAATAATTTATGAAACAAATTGTAAACATTGCGAAAAATAAGCACATCAATGCAAATCAAGAGGATTTCGGTTTTCTTTTTCTTCTTTTTTTAATTACGCACAACTCAGTTTTTTAAAACGCTTAAATTTTGTACATAACTATTTTCAGTAACTGTACTGTGGGCGTATGTACTCTTTTTAGTTTATTTAGTTTATTATTATTTAGTCGTTAAAAAAATGATTTGCATTAATTTCCTATAGAATTGTTCAGAAGAATAAAATTATATGATGAATCAAAATAAAACTATTTACTCAATTATTAGTTTGTAATTACACCGCAAGGAATTTTTCAGAAAATCGACCAAATAATTGTTTGGTCAATTCTCTGAATTGCTCATTGTTTGATTCTTTTATTATTTCTATTCTACTGTTCACTAAATATTCACTTTCACTTTATATTATATTCATTTTGTTTATATTCACTTTCCCTCGATTTTTCGTTTCTCTTTCGTTTTGAATCGGTCCCTCAGTGGACTGATCGTTAAGACATGGTTCCCAGCAGATCACCGAAGTCAAGCATCACTGGCTGCGGTTAGTGTGCGGGTGGGTGGCCACTTGGATCAGTCTGCGTAGGGACCGAGGATGTGCGATATCGGTCCTCGTTAAACTGTTCTACCGTAAAGTGCTCGACTTCGCGTGCAGGTCGTCGGGCTACCGAAGTGGGAGTGCCATCACCTCTGCAGGGAATCAAAATTGTGACGACATGTCTTCGGATCATCCTCAGGGATGTTTCCCAGACCGTCACCAATAGACCATTGTGCTGCCCTAGAACAACGTAAATGAACTACAACAACTAGACCAATTGCTTTGAAATGCTGGCATAATCGGTGCACTTTAATCTCACTTTGTACGTACCAACTCCTAATAGAAGACTTTCAACACAAGCCACTTTATCAAATAAAATAATATGCAATAACTTTTATATTTTTAGACCAATTTGATTCGAATTTTAATACTTTAAGTCTTTATGCAGTGTTTTAATTTTTCCCCATTTTATCAGTTTTGCTAAATTGATGAGAAAATGACAAGACAGCACTTAAAAGATATTTTATTTCCGTTTTAATATATATTCTTTTTTGCATACGTATTTTCAAAAACATATGTAAACATAATTTTTTTTAACGTAAACAAATAAAAAGAATTGGACTTTACTCAAAAGGTGGACTTAGTAATATAAACGGAAGGTAAATTTGAATTCTAATTCCATTGATTATTATGTTAGAAGCACTAAACATTCACAACTGATGAAAATTTAATTTTTATTTCATATAATTAATAATTAAAACAACTTTTATCATTGAATATTAGGACATCGCGTCATCATAACCTACACGGATAAAAAGTTCTGGTAAAATTACCGTACTGTATAGTAATAACATTTATGGTAAAAAAAAAAGAAATTCTTGTTCATAAAACCAAACTATACAGTATTTAAACCATTTATTTAGACATTTTTACGTTTTTATGGTAGCGGTTTAAGGGAAATTCTAGTTTTCAAAGTTATAATTCTTATTACCACACAGTGAGTGAAAAATACAAAGCTGAGAAGTAAATTTAACTGAATGCCATGCTCTTAAGTATCATGATAAAATTGCCAAATTTTAACTTAATTCTTAAATTTTTTCACGTTTAAAAAAACGTATGTTGTTAATTTTNTGCTCGCTCATTGGATACGTTCTTAACGTCTAGCTTTTGTGTACTTTAGGCAACACTGACGTTCCGAAAACTTTTCACTGTAGAAAATTCTAAACCTGTGCATTTCAATATTAATTTAAAATTGCAAACTGTTCGCATATATTTCTTAATCACACTATTCTAAATTTCAGTTGTTGAGAAAAGTAACTGTTGTAAGTTTTGTTTTAAAGTCTTTCCCACCAGAGGGCTAAAACCAGGTGTTGTGAAACAATATGAAATAGTACTGAACGCCGGATGTAAAGCATCGGCTTCGATAAAGATAATTTTGTGAGAATGTTTTTGATAATTCGGTGAGAATTCACCCGATTAGACATATGATACTCACTACGTGCTCTTGCGTGCCGAAGCCTATCAATTAAAACGTATTAGCGCTTTATATAATATAGATTAGCCATATGATGCTCACTACGTGCTCTTGCGCGCCGAATCCAATCAATTAAAAATGAAAACTGTTGCCAGCGCTAGAAAAGAAATATCATCGGTTTTATTGATACATACGTGCGTATTAGCGTTTTATATAATATAGATTAGTTTGTGGTTACACCACAAGGAATTTTCAGAAAATCGCCGAAATCGAATCGAAAAAATTTTTCGGTCGATTGTCTGAATTGCTCATTGTTTGATTCTTTTATTATTTCTATTCTACTATACAGCTAAATATTCACTTTATATTATATTCATTTCGTTTATATTCACTTTCCCTCGATTCTTCGTTTTTCCTTCGCTTTGAATCGATCTCGCAGACACGTTAAGACACGATTCTCAGCAGATCACCGAAATCAAGCATCACTGGCTGCGGTTAGTATGCGAGTGGATGGCCACTTGGAACAGTCTGCGTAGGGACCGAGAGTGTGCGGTATCGGTCCGCGTTAAACTGTTCCACCGTAAAGTGCTCGATTTCGTGTGCAGGTCGTCGGGCTACCGAAGTGGGGATGAAAATTGGAAGGATCAAAAGGATCAAAATTGTGAAGGCATGTTTTCGGATCATCCTCAGGGATGTTTCCCAATAGCCCATTGTGCAGCTCTAGTGCGAGTTAAATGAACTACAACAACTACAGCATTCACTTTGAATCTTTCGAATAATCGGTGAGCTTTGCTCTCACTTGTACATACCAACTCCTAATGGAAGACTTTCAACACCTGCTACTTTTTCAAATAAAAAAATATTTTTAGACTAATTTCATTCGAATTTTATTATATAAAGTTTTAATGTAGCATTGTTTTAAATAGGAGGTTTTTCTCATTTTATCAGTTTTGCTAAACTGATGAGAAAATGACAAGACAACACTTAAAAGATATTTTATTACCTTTTTAATATATATTCTTATTTGTATACGTATTTTTTAAAAAAAATATGTAAACATTTTTTTTTTTAATGTAAACGAATAAATATAATTTGGCTTTAATCAAAAGGTGGAATTAGTGATATGAACGGTAGGTAAATTTTAATTCTAATTCCATTGATTCTCATGTTAGATATCCTAAACATTCACAACTGATGAAAATTTAATTTTTATTTCATATAATTAATAATTAAAACAACTTTTATCATTGAATATTAGGACATCGCGTCATCATAACCTACACGGATAAAAAGTTCTGGTAAAATTACCGTACTGTATAGTAATAACATTTATGGTAAAAAAAAAAGAAATTCTTGTTCATAAAACCAAACTATACAGTATTTAAACCATTTATTTAGACATTTTTACGTTTTTATGGTAGCGGTTTAAGGGAAATTCTAGTTTTCAAAGTTATAATTCTTATTACCACACAGTGAGTGAAAAATACAAAGCTGAGAAGTAAATTTAACTGAATGCCATGCTCTTAAGTATCATGATAAAATTGCCAAATTTTAACTTAATTCTTAAATTTTTTCACGTTTAAAAAAACGTATGTTGTTAATTTTACAGAAATCATTACCAAAGCGCTTCTGTGAAAATTACTATATTTTATGTTTCCTTAGTACCAGAAACTCGGTAATTTTTACCATATACTGGAAAGCTGGACCTTATCTTTTATTTCTTTCTGATTAATGAATGACGAAAAGGTTGCGGTCATTACATGATTTAGACTATCCTATATTTCACGAGTAAGAAATTGACATTTTGTTGCAAAAATATTTCATTAAAAGAAAGGAAAATATTTTATCTTACTTTTTAAAAATTATTTTAAGGATGGATAAATACTTACATTTATTCATGTTTTATTAAAATAACTATGATTTTTCTCTCATTGCATTTAGACATGCATCAAAACACAAGATTTCTTTTTCTTGCAACAATTTCCTCAGAAAACGAATATAATTCTGTTTTTCATAAATTTATAACAATCCTAACAATACTACGGTTTTTCTATCAAAATATATGTGAAATATTTTAAAAGAAGACATTCAAGTTTTTTTTAACTGGTTACTACTAAAACAAAGTTTATAAAACATCTATTAGCAATTGACAATAATTTATCAAAAAGAAAAAAGTTAGTAAATATTTAATGAAACAAAAGTGATTATAGATAAAGTCGTTTAGATATTTCGAAGATAAAAACTCCTTTTTTTCGAAATTTTTTTCCCTATAATTACGAGTTACAGCAAAATGCTTACTTTGTATAGTTATTAATTGCATTTGTTCATCATCGTCTTCATAATCACGCGATTTAGAACTTATGGTGGATTTTTTTTTCTTTGGAAGTAACTGCCAAAGTCACGCTAACTTAATTACGGAAGTGATGAGT
The DNA here is from genome assembly GCF_043381705.1 of Parasteatoda tepidariorum. Classification (NCBI taxonomy): domain Eukaryota; kingdom Metazoa; phylum Arthropoda; class Arachnida; order Araneae; family Theridiidae; genus Parasteatoda; species Parasteatoda tepidariorum. The sequence goes on from NC_092204.1 coordinate 25,230,017, forward strand.
GATTAATTCTTTTTAGATAAGCAGAATTGGCGTTTTCAGTTTAAAAAAAAGAATAATGTATACTAATTAAAAAAAATAAGCTCATTTTAGCAAACTTGTAATATTATTAAGTTTTCAGATCCTCTTTTTAAATTTTTTTTACGAAAAAAAAAACTTCTTGTCCTTCAAAGCACAGCTGTAAGAACAGGGTTTAAATTTTGATTAAACTTTCATTAAATTTTATGAAAAGTGAAAAAATAAATTCGATATTTCTTGAGATATTTATTTATAAAAAAATAAAGGTGGCCAAGTTGATCACCAAAAGCTGATAGTTTAATTTCAAATTGTCGCCATTTTGACTAAAATTGAAGAAATTTAAATTTTAAAAAAATGAAGTGCTCATTTGTCTTAAATTCTAGGGGAGTGGAACATGTTTAACGTTCATACCAATAGAGGTGAGAGTTTTCCCTAAGGAAGGTGGGGGGGCTCTTTCAGATTATTCTTTTTAACCCATATCTGATTATGATTTTAACCCATATCATGATCACCATAATCACAGACACGTGATCACGCAACTTCACAGCCCATGGAGTCTTATATAAAAAGAACTTTTCTGACTTTAGCGATTAATGATCACATTAACGTAATCTGAAATTGGTAGCCTCGTATTACATCTCGTACTGGTAAGTATACAAACTGGTAAGTATACGTAGACGTACTGGTAAGTATACGTATACGTACTGGTAAGTATACGAATACGTACTGGTAAGTATACGTATACGTACTGGTAAGTATACGTATACGTACTGGTAAGTATACGTACTTGTAAGTATACAAACCTGGGGACATTCTACTTTCTCCTTCATAGTTTCTGAACTGGTTAATGGAGAATGACGTATAAGAAATATCTTACCCTCCGCCATCTTGTACTGTACACTGCTGCCTGTTATGTGGCTGTTACCGTTAAAAGGGACATCCCACCGGATAGTTGCTGTTCTACTTGTGACATTTGAGACAGTCAAATTGGTCGGTGGGTCTGGTACACCTATTTGCAAAAAACAATACAAATTTATTTTTAAGTTCAAGATTATGCTAACTTGGAAGTTGCCCGAAACATCATTCGACATTTTATAATAATTAATTTCTAAATATTAAAAAATTAAAAATTTCAATATTAAATTATCGCTTTGCAGAAACTATATTTAAGTCATTATAGTTAAATATTTTAATTAAAACGCCTCATTAAGCAGCAGAACATCTTTAAAAAAATGAAAATTAAATATAGAGCTTTATACTTATACTTATTACTACTGGTTAACTGAAAATCCGATTCTCAGATCAAAAGTTATTCAAGATGGGATTTTTTTACACATTGTACATTAATTGTACTTTTGCGCATGCAAAATTGCATGAACGAATAAAAATAGCGTATTTTATTTCATTGCACTTCATCTTACCCTACATTTTATTGAAATCGAAAATAATTTAGAAACATACAAGTTTTAAAAAATTTCACAACTATATGCTTCAGATTTTAAGTTCAACTAGAAACTTTAGGAAAGTGTAATATAGATGGAAATTAAGATTGTCTATGATCATCCATGCAAAGAATTTATCGAAAGATCTGCCTGAGGCCCCAAGGCTATTCCTGAAAGTGAGATAATGACTTCATTTAGAGAAAAGCAGACATACTTTGGACTACCAACTGAAATGTAGATTCATCATAGCCAAATTCATTAACAGCTGCGCATGCGTACATTCCACTCTCTTCTCTTGAAGATGAAACGATCACCAATTCAGAAGTCACTCGATTATCGTCTGTTATTTCTCGAAAAGAATATCTGAAAAGGGAGATAAAAAGAAGTAATACCGGGAAATAAATATTTGAATGATATTTTTGAAATAATTAATGGTTGTTACATCGCTTTCGAAAATGCTAAATTAAAAATAATTGGAAGCAAATAAGACAATAATTGAATCCAAAAATAAGAAACTCGAAAATGTTATAACAAAGGGTTTTGTTCCTTTTAACTAAAAATAATGACATGCAATAGAATGCAATAATTATGCTTTAAAAAATTTTCTTTTAACGAAATTCTGGCAATTTAAGCACTAATAATCATTTTTTCAAAAAATGACAGTAAATAAACCTATTATTATTGAACCTGGATAAGTATTAATAAAACATAATCTAAAGAACTTTTTTATTGATCTGAATTATTCGCTTTCAACCTTCAGATTCTTTCCAAATTATATCTCAGTTTCTTTCAGCTTTTCGTTAGCCACGCGAGAAAGGATTCTTCGCTCAGAAAATGTAAATATGAATTTACGCTTTCATGCTTACAATAGCTCACACGCTTGATATTTCAATTTTTTGCAACCAACTTCGAAAAAGAAATAAGAACTATCTTTGTAGCCATGGGAGAGGAATAATATATAGATTTTAGTCTGCAGCAAATATTGGTTAAATATAGTATATATATATATATATATATATATATATACAAAAAAAATTAAAAATTTCGTAACAATTTTAAATAATTACCATGTTAGTTGACATGATAATATTCTAAATAAAAATATTGCTTGAAAAATTATTCAAACTTATTTAAGTCTTAATAATTGTAAGACAGTAATTAAAAAATATGTTTAATGAGGTATTATTTTAGAATCAATTTATACAGATAAAGAGCCAGCAACAAAGAAATGGGGAATATGGAATTGTCAAAATTTTAACAATTCGCGTGTCCTTTAATATTTTTAGCATAATATTTTAAATTATTTATAAAAGGACTTTTTTCCGTCGAAATCTATGTTATATTTTTCGATTCGAGTTAATTTATGTTAATTTTTAGATCTTAAAATATAATGTCAAGTTGTGAAGAATAGGTCCCTTTTTAATATTAAGTAAGGTTCGAAGCTGGCAAAAGCCGTTTGTGACATTTGTGTTATGCATGAAGTGGGTGCCATATAGCTGCCATACATAGAGTATATAATTCTCCGTAGGAGTAATTACAGTGAGACCTCTCAGGAGAGACCACTCTCCGTTCCACAATAAAATGGCCGTTGATGGAGGTTCATCGTTGACCATTTCCGTATTTGGCGCAGATGTTTGCCCGGTTGCTGGGGGATTTTTTAATAGTCTCTCTTAAAGGTTTTCTTCAACACAAAGTCTATGGAAACAATTCCGTACAAACAATTCCGTCTCAAAAGTGGTCGAAAATGGTCGTTATATAGAGGTGGTCTTTTCTGTAGATTTCACTGGAATATCATTTTACTGGCAAATGGGGACTCTTAATTCTATCATGTGATATTATGGTCCGAATAAAAGTGATTCAGTTAAACACACTTTATTAAGGTTTCAGCCCATTTATACAATATTATGGTTTAAATTACTGATAGATGACATCAAACGATTTTTCAGAGATTGCAATTAATGAGCTATAATCACCTTGACTTCACAGTCACAGGTATGGGAGTCTTGTTCTTTTGCCAAGTGATCACAATTGGAGTGTTGCCCTGTGCTGTGCATTTCAGGCTTGTATTGTCACCCTCTTTAATTGCACGACTCTGGTACGTCTCTTCAAATTTAGGAGGAACTAATTATAAGAATTAAAAGCATTAAAACTATTTACTAAGCAATTAAACTTGTTTTTATAGCATACATAATCTAGAGTTAAACTAATTCCAACAATAAGTACTTCATTTGAGTCAGGAAATGAGTAAGTAATGTTTAAAAATTAAGTTTCAATACATTGTTATAATATATGTTGAAGCGTGTTTAGATTTATAGAAAAAATGCATAATATATATGTTACTGTGAATGACAGAAATGGGCGGTTGTTGACTTTCCACCGGTGAATGTTAACAATCACATTGTCGCTTTGGTAAATTTCCGAAACATATACTAAGGTTCAGTACCACTGCTCGGTATGCCCACATCAATGTTTCTTAAAGGTCAAGCTCGACTGCCAGTTTGCATTTTATCGGTACTCCGGCCACTGATGTTTATCCTAATCTATCCTCAGAAGATATTAAACTATCGTATAAAAGTAATATTATCAAAGAATAAATTAATATCAAATCAGATGTAACAAATATTTGGGGCATTCACCAAAATGACTAAGTGATTGTTCACATTCACCGGTAAAAGTCGATATTCGCGTGATTTCGGTCATACACTCGCAACATATATATTCGAAAAGTAAATATTACATTAGTAAAAGTTTAAACATAAAAAATATATGAGTAATTTTTCGTTTTATCTAAAAACATTAGTACAGAAATAGAGATGCATAAGCGAATATTAAAAATATCCTTAATAAAATATGAATAGTTTTGATAGGAATTATCTTCAGTTTTTTATATCCAAGTGAAGAGACACTAGTAATTTTTAATCGTGATAGATCATATTTTAAATTTTGAAACAATTATCGCAGTTTACAAGTTGGCTTTACAGTCCCAATTCAACCTGAATTAAAGAACAAAGTGTAGCAGACAATTTAGCTCATTGTTTGCATAGAAAGTGTTACCAACCAAGCATACTGAAGTCACAATTCTTGATAGTCCCATCAAAAAAGTTTGATGGTTTATGTTGGTTTCAGTGCGATTGATGATGGTCACCATCATTCAACATTTCTCATTATGCGTTCATGGTTTTTGACATGCCAGCAAACTTGCATCATTCCATGATTGTACTCTAGTAGTATGATGGTTAACCATCAAGAGAAGTTTGATTCTCATGGATCAACAATCAATGATAATCCATGATGGTTCCAACTGTACATTTCCATGATGGTTTGATTGGAATTCTTGTTGGTTCCCAGGAATATACCATTAAAACAATTTAGGTTTTTAATGTTGGACCATCATTAATCAATCCGAATTCCTACTTCAGGGTGATGATCGTTCATGATCATTTCAACATTTGATTTCTAAGAAACTATGATGAAAATTTCCAATGGTTCAGCATGTACAAACCATCACAACAAGTTGGTACTCTTATGTTGGACTATCATAAATCTGTCCAAATTCCTACATTGTGGTGATGGTTACTTATGTTAGTTACCTACAAAATATAAAATTTTTCATGATGGGATTATTGATAGTTACCATAAAAATTATGTTGGTCCATCAATGGAAAACTATCAACATTTGACTTGGATAAGCATTATTACTTTTCTGACTGTCCATTATAGTGTAATGAGATAGCCTTATATGCATGAGTTAAGTTACTGCTCTAGTTCAACTCTGTCAGAGATTATTATTATTATAATCAGTAAAACTAAATCACTACTAAAATTCTCTTATCACAAAGCAATGGACTAGAAAAAATTTCGTTTTAATGTAAGTTTACTAAATTATAACTCACCTTGAATATTTAGAAAAATGACTTTGCTCAGAGCAGCTCCGATTCCGTTATTTGCTTGACATAAATAAAATCCTTTGTCAGACAACTCAACATCCCACAAAACAAGAGATCCATTATTGTATTGCCTGATCCTTGGACTGGAAGTCACGTAACCGAAATCTCCCGGTGAAGACTCTGTTCAACAAACATAACACAGTTAAATGCAGATAAACAAAGGTTTATGAACAGGTACTCTTAATTTTTTAGATTAAAAGTCCTAAAATGGTCGTTATTTGTATGAGATTTAAATTATTGTACGGGATGCGTTTAGAAATTGATTTTACCATGCATTTATGTGGCAAATGTTTTAAGGAACTAAAGAAAAAGTCATTATTTGCTTTTTCTTCCGCTTATTAAAACAATCTTAATTACATTTTACAAAATTTGTTTCTTTGCTAAAATATAGCAAGGGTCGCCATTGATTCGGGTGTTCAAATTAACGCTACATTTTTCTTGTTGTGCAAAATCTGCAAGGCTTAGAAACTTTATATTACGTAGGTGTGTAGAAACATTTACCGAAAATTCAATGGAGTAAGAAATTTAAGATATAGTAATTTATAATGAAATTATTAAATTTCGATTTCTTGTAAAAATACTATGCTGGCCGCTCTGCAGGCCGCCACAGAAATGCAAGCACAGAGTTAGAATTGTATGTACTGAAAGAGCCACATTTGTTTATTAATTTCATCATGATCAATCTTTGTTCCTAACATTAAATATTTTTTCCAAATGCAGTTGAATATTTTTAAAATCCATGAAATGATTCATTTTATTTTGAATAACATATTAACAAATGATTATATATTTTATTTTTAAAAAATCATGCTTTTTTTTAAAGATAAAAAGACTTGTAAGAAAAAGAAATGATGACGAATAAAAAGAAGTCCCGAGTGAATAGTTGAGTAGAGTAAATAGAAGATGAAGCCTCCTTGTCAATGTAAAAAATATAAGAAAATTCAATCATTGAAACAAAAAAAATTTAAAACTCTTTTTATTCATACAAAACACGTGAATAAACGAAGAATATTAATATTAAAAGTAATCATTTTATAGATTTAATCATTTTATTTGAAATAAATTTAAATTTTAAAACGCACATATATGATTGAGTAGTCATGACTACAACAAATGAAATGCTTTTCCATTGCATAAAATTTTAGGATCCCTTTAGTGTGAATGTTAAAGTGACTGAAAGTTTCGTTTCAGTATACAATATTAAAGTTTCTAAATGTTTCGTCATAGCATAGAAAATAAATATTTTTGAGTTACATCGTAGCAATGTAATTTTCATTCTTGTTTCTCTATAGTATGCGATTATAATGTTAATGTATCCATAAGTTCTTCTATCGTAGTCATTGATAGCTGATCCTATTATTCAATAACTGAAATATTTCTTTTACAATGAAAAAAGAGGCCTTTGTAATTGAACTTAGTTTCAATAGAGGCATATTTTTTACAGAACTTAAGCCTCTTTCATTGAATGGAACGGTAACATAACTCAAAAATGTTCACCTTTTACCAAATTTTAGAGAATTATTTAGCCTACGTTTTTTATTCAATACAATTGTCTATGAACCAGTTTATATGATGAATATATTAAGAAATTTTGTTTAAAATTTATAATCCGTTTTTTAAACTTGGAAGCCCAAATAAGCGTGGCCCGGGCGAGTGTAGAAGGGATTGGGCGTGAATGCATTTAATATACCTGGCATACGCAAAAGCACACGATCGAAACAGACTCAGATCTTAGTGCGGGCTGCGTCAGGGTGAGGGGATTGGGCGTGAATGCATTTAATATACCTGGCATACGCAAAAGCACGCGATCGAAACAGACTCAGATCTTAGTGCGGGCTGCGTCAGGGTGAGTTGATCAGTACACAAGTGACGATCGTGCTCATAGACCTGCAGTGTTAGTTGGGGAAAGCTACGCTAAAACAAATCCGTAGAAAGAGAGTGATTAGTTTCTTGATAATTAATTTAATGGTGTCAAAGTACCAGCAAAGATTGCAATGCAACGATTATTCACAAAATAGCTTCAGGCACGATCTGTTTTGAACTAAGCAAAAAAAAANGGCACGATCTGTTTTGAACTAAAAAAAAAAAAAAAAAAAACATTCTGAAACGCGTCCGAACAACAGAAATTGTGAATGCTGTTAACCATAAAATGTTCCAGAGTCCAAGCAAATTCAGCCGACGCCAGGCACAAGAGACCATTATACCACGTAATCTCGTCCATGAACCTTCAAGTCTAAGGTGTTTTGCAACAACCCTCATAGTCTTCAAGAGCTGCAAAAGAACATTCCTGATGAGATTGTAGTAATTCCAGAATCTCAACTTCGATCTACTTTTCATATTTTGCTGACCAGGGCCCGAAAGTGTCGAAGAGATTAATGGTGATCATTTTCAACATCTGCTATACGCAGGTCAGCGAATTGTTTCCTTTCCTTTGTTCTTTTATATCTGGAACTCTGTTTTTCGAATCACTTTTACTTGCGCCACCCTCCATATGGCAATTTTTTTTACATATACACGTTGTTAACCACGATAAGAGAAAAGGTTCTTTGGTTTGGATCCCTTTTTAGTTTAAAAAGTAAGCACAGTTTTAACATTATAAGACAGGGAAAAAATTTGCGTCTTTTATTTATATTTTCATAATGATTTGACACGCACTGTACGCATTTTTCCTGATTAAATAAATCATATAAATTGATTTTAATATGTTTCGCTAAGAATGAACATTTTCTTTTATAATATGAGCTATTTTTTTGTTAAATATCGTAAATTAACGTCTAGAAAATATTTTCTATTCGGAATTGAAAAGAGCTGTTTTAAAACCGGTTGTCAATGTTATTATCCTCAATGTTAATTGATTAGTTGCAACGAAACATTTCATGAGAATCATTACCATCTGCCTAATACATTCATCGGAAAATCGTAATATTTTGACAGGTCTGATTAAATTTTCGTCTCAAACATTCTGTAAAGAGATTCTATACATTAGGAATAGAGATATTACTAAAAGGTTTTCCGAATTCAAAGTGATAATTTTAATTAATGAATAAACTAAGAGCAACGTACTATACTAACTTAAAAAGGTTAATTTCAAAAATTATTTATATTGATAGATAAAAATCCATAACTAATATTTAATGTTTCAAAGTACTTATAAATTTAAACAACAATGGATTATGATCTGTTCTCTAAAGGTGGGATCATAATAAAAATATATAGCTCTGATTCTAGTTAAGTTTAAATACAATTCACAGTAAAAATTTTAGAGTCAATTTATAACTCTCTCTAGCAACAGGCATTAACATAAATTATTGCAAAAGTTGTCTATAAGTGTCTTAAAAATATATTTACAGAAAATAAGGGCTGATTTGGGAAATTCCGTATGTTAACCGAGCCAATATAACACCAAAAGAAACTATTAGATTTATCTATTACAAAAAATTAGACAAATATAACATAAATAAATTTGCACCACCGATATTAATCAGTTGGATAGGTTTTATTTATTTTAAATGAATTAATAATCAATTAACATATTAAAAAAAGATTTATTTAACGCTAATGGGCTCTTCCATCCGTTCTATGACACTCCTCAACCCCAAAAGATTGCCGTGCAATTTTGTATACTGCAATAGCTTTCGAACAAATATAAATTTCGAAACAAACTCAAATTATGTTTAGAAATAAAAATGTCTGTTTTAGCACTTCAAATTTCACTTTCGTAGTTATGTTTCTGAGGGATGCAGAGCGGACCATATGGTATTTTTTGCTGTAAGTTCAACATTTAAAAATTCTTGCACTAACTGTCCTATAGTAAATAGTTTTATTCCATCGTATTATATGTACATCTTTCTACAAACCAAAATAATTTCATGCTTCTAATAATTGTGAATGACCGAAATTGGTAGTAGTCGACTTCCACCGGTGAATGTTGACATTCACATAGTCACTTTGGTAAATGTCCTAAATAAATACTAGGTCTAGTTAAGTACCACAGCCCGATCTGCCTTACACTGATGTATTTTTAAGATCAAGTGCCACTGCTCAATATACAATTGCCCGGTATGCCCTCTTCAAGTGCCACTTCCCAGTATGCGTTTTACCGGTACTCTGAACACTGATGTTTCTTCTCATCTATCCTCAGCAGATATTAAAATATCGAATAAATATAATAATATCAACGGATAAATTAATATCATACCGGATATATTTCGGAAATTCTCCAAAGCGACTATGTGATTGTTGACATTCATTGGTGAAAGTCGACGTTCTCTTGACTTGGATCATTCACGATAAAATATGTTTTAATGGTAGTAAAGTGAATTTATTTTAGTTTTAATTTCTGGAAAGCAATATATACTAAACTCACTTTAAAATCCCCCTCATATTCGTGATAGTATCTGAAATAAATATACACATATTTAAAAAAAAAAAACTCTCATCTTTAAGATATTCCTTGTCCTTCATCAAAACTATTCAACCAGGGCTCTTTGTCCTGGTGTAAAAGGGAATAAAAAACGATTCAACTGCAATTTAAACATAATCATGAAGTGTTATGGCCGCATAAATCAGCATGTCTCGAGCACCCATTAAGCTAATGTGTTTCTTAAGCCTAAAAAAAAGAATAAACTAATGTTTTCTACTTACTATAGTTACTGCAAATAAAAAGCACTTCATCTTTCCACTAACTGTGTGCTTTAATATCGTTAAAATGGGAACCGTTTAAAGAAAAGCAGTTAATTCACTTGCGTGAAAAATTTTATTTTCGGGGAATATTTAAGCTTCTTAATTAAAGAATGTTTCAAACAAAAAGCATATGTTTATTAAGGTATTAATTGATACACTAAATAAGTACTAAATTATACTATTTACTAAATTATGCTTAATTAGAAGTATTAAATAACACTAATTACTAAATTATATTAAATGCACAGTGCGCAAAATGAACAACGGAGCACCCTGAATAATTTTGATCTAATGATCGGGTTTTCCTATTCTTGTACACAATCTTAATGGTTCGAGGGGTGACATCAGATTTGCTAATTAATTAGTGCAGACGATATGAATAAACATACCATTTTTTCGATGGATTCCGATTTCTGATCCCCGAAATATGAGGGGTGGCCGCAATCTGGGAAATACGGTCCCCATACTTAGGTCAGGAGAGCGGTTAGACGCCATAATGTTGATTTTATTTTCTGCGTATTTCGCCATGTCTCGAGAACTTTTTACGCGAAGTGAAACATTTTTGCACTTAACTAACTAATAAATTAGTTTATCTAAGAATAATTCAATGAAAAATATAGCTTTTAGTAAATCTTTTATTTTTTTATTATTTCATTTAATTATGGTCAAAAATTTTTGAATTATAAGATATACAATTTTTTACCTCATTTAAAGGAGTCCAGTCTTATAGGGCAAAATAAGAAATTTGAACAAAATTGGCCGAATAGTTCCTGAGAAACCGAATTCTAAAAATAAGGTTTCTTTAAAATTCGATTTCTCAGGAACTATTCGGCCGATTTCGTTCAAATTTTTTATTTTGAAATGAAAAATTAAATTCTTTAAAATGAATTAAAAACTGAGAGATTTATAATTTCAAATTTTATCGACCATTATTAAATAAAATAATAAAAAATAATAAATATTTGCTAAAAGCTTCATTTTTCATGGAGTTATCTTTGGACAAAGAAATTTTATAGTTATGAGCAAATATTTTTCAATTCACTTTAGAAATTCTTGAAACGTGGCAAAATAGGCAGAAAATAAAATTAAACAGTCCAAACTTTGGAATAATCTCCTAACCAAACTGTGGAGACATAATTTCCCAAATGTCAGCCACCCCCTATATTTTGGGGATCAGAAATCCTAATCCGTAGAATAAAAGGTATGTTTTTTCAGAGAAAGTACGTTTTTGTGTCTGATTTCGTAACTTAAAATATTGTCGGCACTAATTTATTAGCATATTTGAGTTCACCCCCCAGAACCTTTAAGATTGAGTCCTAAACGCGAAAATCAGATCATTAGGCCAAAATTTATTCTGGGTGGTCAATTTCTTATTTTGCGTGATGTACGTATATTATATTTTACCATCAGGATCCTCTGTCTGCAATTCTTAATGAGAAATCATTCGCGGTTAGGGACATTTTTTAATTTAGTAATGCCATCAGATAAAGCAGAAGCACATTAAACCATTTGCACGTAAACGTATGATTCACATTTGAAGAAAGAAAGGAAAAAAGAGAAAATTCTCGAATAAAAGTATTTCTTTCAATACTAGTAATTGACATAAATTTTAAAAAAAACTAATTGCTTTTAAGAATGTATTGTTTTATTAAAATATGATGTGATTAACCCGATCGATAAACTCGATTATAGATAAATGTAATTTTTAAGTGAAAAATACTTCATTTTATTAAGCTGAGGTATAACAAATAATAATAAATTACATAATACAATTGTTTCAAATAGGGTAAATAAAATAATTCGTTCAACTAACTTACAAAGCAACGAAAATATACAGATGTAAATAAATTGTAAAAGCTTGTAAATTTACTGATTAATGATATTAGATGCGGCAAATATAATTATTTTCCAGCTTATGATTAAACTATTGAAAAAATTTAATTAATTGGGGAAGAAATAAATTATAAGTTTGAAGTTTAACTTGTCTTAAATATGGAAAATGAAGTAATTTCATAAGTAAATTTTTATATGTATCGAATAATTACAAATGATAATAAATTAAGAACAGTAATAAATTCAAAAATAAACCGATTTTAAATAAATAAAGTTCATTTCCGGCTATTATGCAAAACATCAAAGAATCACGAATTAATCAAGTGAAAATGTTAATCAATTATAAATGTTTAAATATTTAAATATTAATTTGTTTTAATAATGCTTAATAAAATAATTTTTTGATTTAAACTTGAAACTTAAAAAAGAATTGTAAGTGTTCTGAAGTATAAATAACTGAATTTCGAAGATTAAACTGTCTTAAATTAGGTAAATATAATTAGTTTCCAACTTTTATTCAGAGTCTCGCAGAATTTAAACAAATTTATGTCCGCATGAAGCATGCTTGAATTTGAGCATTCTAAAAATTAATGTCTTTATTTAGACAATACTTAGTTAGGTTTAATGTAAGCAATAAATTAATGCCATACAAAAAACTATAGACTAAATCCTAAACGAGAAAATATATTTCTTGAGGAGTGATTGCTCGCTTAATAGACCAAGACTAGAAGAAAAATAAAGATCTGGGCTAAAATAGATTGCGGATAAATAACTTATTTCGTGACCTGATATTTGTATTAAAGGCAATAAATTCAGTTTCTATTTTTGGACAAAAATAAAAAAATTCTATAAAAAATTATCCATAAAAGCATTTACTCTTCTATTACTTTTATACATAGCTAGCTCATTTGTTAATTAGAACAAAGAGAAATCAAAAAAGTTTCAGTTCAAAAAATTCGAATTTTAACGAGGTCAAAAATTATTTTTTAAGTATTATTTATAAATTATTTTCCCACTTTTTAAAATATTGAAGAATTTACATTTGCTTATATCTTCTGTGTTGTTGAGAGTTAATAAAACTTAACCTTTAAATAAATATTGACCCTTTGTTTAATAAACTAACTTCTATTGTATTATAAACTTACTTCTATTGTTTAATAAACTAATATCTCTCGAAAAATATCGACTAAACCACAAAAGGCATTGTACATTCCTTGATGAATGATTGTTCTCTTAATAGAGCAAGACTAGAAGAAAAGCAAGAGCAAATAGATTGTGGATAAATAATTCCTCTCGTGACCTGCTATTCGGATTAAATGTAATAAATTCAATTGCTCTTTTGTGAAAAAATGAACAAGTCAAACATAACTATTGTTTTTACTGTCATTCAACGAACAACTTTAGAAACATTCTAGAAAGAAATGAAGAAAAAAGAACAAATAGTAAACTGTAACTCATCATAGCTTCAAATTCATTACGACGAAAAAAAGTCATATGTCATCTCACTGTAATAAAAATGCCAAGTCTTAAGTGATTTTACTTTTTTCATGGTTCAATTCACTTTTTCCCAAATCCTGGAGTCGGGAAAAAATAGGGAGTGGAATGGAAAACCGGAGAACAAATCCCTTCTCATTGCGTTTTCTTCTAAAACATAAAGTTTTCCTCACCCCAACTCTGGCTTTGGCCCAAGTGTTTTGCAGAGGAAAGTGATACGCGCAAGAGATCCAAGAAAGAATTATGACAGATACGATTTTTAAGAATACGAGCTTTTACCGGAAATGCCGGGTGATTTTTCATTGCTAGATTTTCCAAGTTCTCGAAAGACTGCAAATAAATTCAAAGCTGCAATAATTTATATGTATTGTTTAAGTTATGAATACCAAATAAAAATCATTGTTTCATATAAAACACAAATACAATTTTTAGAAAAGTAAACAAATAGAAACTCAGCGTAAAACTCATTATTGTGCAATAGATAAGATATCATAAAAGCGAAACTTATGATTAAAAAAAAATTTTTAAAAATATAAATCTCAGTTATTGATCGTAAAATGTTAACTTTGAAAAAGATTTGTTAAAATTATTTCTATATGTAATGATACTATATTATTTTCAACTCGATGAATATCCGATCTTCGCACAGTTTGTTAAGAAAGGTGAATAATCCATTAATCAGTTTTGATTATGCATCATACCGATCTACGATATCATGTGCAAAACTGAAACTCATACTAACACAAATAATTCAGTGGAAGCAATTCCATTTTTTTAATTTTATTATTATTAGATTAAACAAGACATGTTTTTAGAAATTCATCCATCAAAAATAAAAAAAATAAAAAAAAAGAAAAAAAAAGAAAAGAAAAGATTAACTGTATTCAGTGTAATTTGACATAATTATCGAGGTCAACCGTAGTTGATATTTAAAAATTACCGGTAAAAATATTTTTGAGGGTACCCCTTGGCGAAATTGGCGACTTATGTTTGGCGCCATTCCAGTTTGGGCGGAACAGTGTGATAACAAGAATGGCTGACAAAATATAATGATATTTCAATTAAGCATTGAAAAATTTCAACAAAACATCAGCCAAAACTTTATAAAATTGCAATGAACCCGATATGAGCAAAATTAATAAACTCAATGAAATGCATTTTGAGTCGAAACAAAAATTAATGGAGTAAGCACAGAAAGAAAAGGAAAAAAACAACTCACTTCTTCGTTAAGCTTGAATATCCTCAGATTTAGGTGATGCACCGAATTCTCTAATAGCAGTAAGATACTGTCTAAACTTATCATGAATAGAATCTGTGTGCCTCCATCGCCACATAAATTCGGCGAAATACGAATCGAAAATGGCGTCTGTGGTACCGGACTGGCGATGAAATTTTTTTCTAAAGTCCCTTTTTATGACTGCCCACATACCTTCGATCTTATTGACCAGAAGCAAAAGTAATCTTACCAGCCGGTATCCAACGTAGAACGAACGGACCTTTGAAATTACATATACCAGGGGTGGCGAACCTTCATGCACCAACGTGCCATTTTTTCTAAAATATATTGCAATGAAGTCATAGACGTGCCGACAAATAGTTTTGACTTCGTGATTATTGGGTAAATAATAATACTAAATTTTATCAATTCAAAACTTTTTATTTACTACAAAAAATGCAATTCTCAACTTTTGCAATGTTTCAGTTATACGCGTAACTCAACTTAAAGTAACATCAGTGTGACTTCTGTTGTTGCAGATTAGATGACAAATAACTTATATTAGGGTTATAAGATGTTAGTTAATTTTTTTTTGCTAGTTATTTATTGTTCGCTTGTTTTTTTGTGGTTATTAATTGCTTTCTTGGCATTAATTGTTCTTTTTTTGTGAATTTTAATTGAATTGTTAATATGCTTCATAGTAAATTTTGTGATCAGTGGCGTGCCCAAAATATTGTATCGCGTGCCGTAAGTGGCACGCGTGCCACTGGTTCGCCATCCCTGATACCGTTCAACATTTGAAAATAACGCTAAAATCTAAACCAATCAGATTCACGATTGGGTTTCAACATCGCCCAGCATCGTATTGGCGATCAACTACAATCCCAACTTGGCAAGAATCAAGGGGCACCCTCAAATACAGTCCACCCAAATTACCATTTCATTAATTATTTCCGGTATTTAAACTTTTCGAAAGGCCATAAGAACCTACTTCAACAGCACTTATAGTTGGCATCTTGGAACCAGAATTAGTATATTTAGTACTTACTAAAGCCTGTACTTATTATATTAACAATAGTACCTATCACCAAAATTTATTAAGCATTATTGAAGTCAATAAAACTAGCAATCTTATACGGTTTGCATATGCGAGATACCATTTTTGTTCTCTATTAATTTATCTTTTTATTAAAAAAACCTATTAAATTACTTAAGCATCACTGGCACCAGTGAAAATGTGACAACTTTATACAATTCTCATACACTAATAAGAACTATTTGTGTTCATCATTAATTTAGCTTTTTAATATAAAGCTTTTTTGTTTCAATTTGCATCCATTACCAAATTTAATTAACCATTATTGGTGCCTTTAACAATATGGCAAATTTATACGGTTCTCATATGTGAATAAGTACAATTTCTGTTCTCCATTAATTTAGCTTTTAAATAAATAAAAAAAATTTCAATTTCTTACTTATTATCAATATTATTTGAGTACAAAATTATTAATGTTACTTATTATCAACATTAGTATTTTTAGATGACATTTAGAAAATAAAAATAGGCTCTGATGCTCTGAAGTCGTAAGGATAAAAAAATTTAAAATTTTAATGCAAAATCATAAATCTTTGATTCAAATATCTTTATCAGTACTTACAGTGAGAAAAGAATTGTGGTCTAAACTACCAGAATAAGGTAAAATTTACCGTGTTTCTTGTTCTATGGAGGCACCAAAAAGCTCTGTAATTTTTACCCAAGTGATTTTGGTAAAATTAACAATTAAATATGGTTTCATATATATGGGATAAAATTTGTTAAATGTGGAAAAATTTGGCAATTTTATCTTGATACCTCAGTAAATGGCATAAAAACCATTTTTTCTCTTAAATTTTTCTTTTCAATTTTGTATTTTTTACTAGTGGGTTAATAAGAACTATAATTTTGAAAACCGGAATTTGCATTACCATCTGAGTAAAATAATTAGCAAATGAATTAGTATAACTACAGTACATTTTGATTTTTTAAAACAAAATTATGTTTTTTTATAAAGAAAAAAATATATTCATACATAGGGTTTCACGTTCCCTTCCACTAGCCTCCCTCTCCCTTTCTGGAAATTACAATCCTTAAAAAATGTTTAGAAAAAGAAGTTAGCTGGTAAGGAATATATAATAACTTTATAAATTTTAAAAAAAAATTTCAAAATTTCGAGAAATAAACTTTTTTAAAAAGGAAAATTTTTAAGAAATTTCAAAAAAAAGTAACGCTTTTTTTTCGATATTCTCGATACAAATAACAAAATTTTTCTCAAAAAAGAAGAAAAATAAGTACAAGTACTAAATTTGAAAAGGGCTGAAGTGCAAGTGAAAGTACGTTCTTCTTACTTTTGCTTTTTTTAGGAGTAACGAAAGTATGATCCAAAGTTAATTATTATGGCGTTAGACAGTACAACCAACAACAAGCACTTACAGTTTCATAGTGTATGTTATTTTCACTCAGCGCCATAAATATCAGTGAAATAAGTGTTGCGGAAAAACTGATAAAAGTCTTAAACCTTGTTACACCCATAAAATTTTATTAAAAGACATAAAACTCAGCATTTTTACAACGTCTCCAACTTAAAATAACGAGAATTTCAGAAGTTGCATTAAAAAAAATCTTGTAACATATCTTATGCAAAACATTTCCTGTTAAAATGATCTTTCTCCATTAAGGATTTTTAAAATGTTTATTTAAAAATATGAATAACACTTCCATTTTTTTTCTTCTTCCACGTTGAAATTGCTTTTCTGAAAAGAATTTAGAGGAAACATTTGTGGAATTTCATTAATTACAAAATATTTGAGGGAAATACTTTAATCGATGTGAGGAAAAATTTAAAAACAAATGTTTCATCGCTGAGTTACAGTTTCTCTTACTGTGATTATAAACTTCATTTCACAAATTTTACAAAAATTTTCATTTCCGGGAATTTTGATTTTCTACACTTCTATTCAGTGTGGTTGCTTAGCAACGCTGCTCTGAAGCAGTTGGCTGTCCAGAGAAGAATGCAGTTTCAACTTTATTTTCTGCTTTTATTTTTAAGGGAAAGCAATTAACGCCATAAGCGGCTTTAATCCATTTTGAAAGTGCTTCTTAATACATTTCGAAAAGGAAAGAATTCAATCTTTTTTAATATTTGATATTGGTTGGTCATATATTATGAAGCAGTTATACTTTGCTTGCTATTATTTTCGTAACGCAGTTACAAACTGTAAATATTTTGTAACGCAATTACGAAATATTTACAGCCTTATTTTTAAAAGTATGAACCATAAAGAAACGCTACAAGTATCAAAAATGAATAATTTTTTTCCTGCGAATTACTATCCTAAGTGCCAAGTTCACCATGCATAAGGACTCGCGAAAAGATAACACTAAAAGTAATAGTTTTAATTGTTATTAATGCCAAATGAAGTCCATGCAAATTCAATGTTATAAACTCTGAAAGTATCAATAATCAAAATTCTTTCGTTCTTTATTTTTTTACGAACTAATGTCCTAGGTACTAAGCTTACTAGAAATGTGGACGCTTAAAATGATAACCTTATTGTTATAATTTAAAAAAAAATCGAAAGTTGAAAGTCCATAAGTATCGCAAGGTACACTTTTTGTAATTGCTAGTAAATATGTACGCGATTAAAATTTTTTAAAAAAGATTTAAAAAATAAACAAAGCATTTACAAATTATAATAATAGATATACAGAGTGTCCCAGGATTTCTGTAACAAATTTTAAGAGAGATAAAGGACATCTGAAAGATTCAGATTTGCGAAGCAACTTACGGTCAGAAATGTCTTCGTTCATCCCTAGGTGTTGTTGTTCACAAGAAGAATTAGACGTGGAGGACCAGTCCCCTAGCCACCATGCTCTCCTGACTTAAGAAACATGGATTTCTATGTTTAAGGTGCAATAAAAAGTGCTGTGTATGCGACATCTGTGGATTCCTAAATGGGCCTGGTTGCAGGAATCATTCGTTTTGCGGCCAATATCTAACAAATTCGAGGTATGCAGGAGCAAGTCTGCCAATTCATGGCCGAATCGCTAGCATGGGATTACCACAGCGCATATAGTATCTTTGAGATACATATGATCTCATTCTGTGATCTAAGTTGAGCGAGGGATGATTTCAAATGATTTCAGTCTCATGTCCCTTTGTTTCTGGTACCTGTCATAATACTTTCTCTTCACGTTTCTGACCATGGATTGCAAGCCAATTTTGAGTTTTGATGCCCAATACTTTCCCTTAAAGTTAGTCCCAATAATACTGGGAAGTCCTGTATAAGCACTAGAGGAAAGACAGTTTGGTTCCTATAGTTAAAAATATTGAAAAATTGCCCACAAGTATAACAAAAGTTGCCAGAAACAATAACAAAAAATATCCGAAAAGTAAACCAGAGAAGTATAACGACTAAAAACTTTAGATATAATAAAAAGTCAGATTTTTTCGTGTTTTTTTTCCTGTTTTGAAATATTTCTTCAATTGAGCTTACATTGAATTCAATATTTGTCCTCACGTATTTTCTCTAGGAAAAGGCGCAAAACAATAATTGACGCAAACTTTTATAAATTTTCGAGTTTTTAAAGAACTCTAAGCGCATACTTCCAACAACTACTTATATTTCTTCAAAATATCTACTTGCAACGCGAATTACATTAACAAAATAGATAGTTTTAAATTTTTAGTTAAGTTATTTGCAAATTGAGTCATGCAGGAATGAAAAAAAGAAATTAGCTTCCAAATCTTTAATTTTTTCATATCCGTGTCAAAACAAACAGCTCAGTATTTATCAAATTTATATACTTTTAAGTTTATGCTTCTAGCCTATATTTTAACATACAGTTTTAAACCCTATTTTTAAAGCATCAAAATTCAGATAAATTATGACAGGATTTCTCCAGATTACGCAGTAGGAGGTATTTTTTCAGCCTTCTAGGTTTACTTGAATTGACTTTACTCAAAATTTTAAATTTTAAAATAACAATTGAGAGGAGAATTTGTCATGAAAAGTTTCTCCTGCAGTATAGCGTCTTCTTAAGAGGCCTCTTCCCTCATTATCTTCAAATTGAGATTAAACTTTTCATTTTAACTTGCGCGCTCTTGATGGGTTTTTTTTTGTACTTATCAAACTTTTGATAATAGTGCCTCATACGACAGCTATCTTTCAGAAAATGAAAAGAAAAATTTATTACTGAAGATTACTATCATTTAAAAATACTATAATTAAAAAAAAACTACTATTGAAAAATACTATTATTTAAACATTTTCTATTTTCCCAATTGTATAAATCGGTTAGAAAATGTAATTGAAAGTAATAGATATGCTAAATTTAGAATAGTACTCCGAATTACATGAACAACTAAAATTATAGCGATTTATATCTTCAAAAGTTCAGAATGAATTATATGAATAACTAGCCTCCTGTGGCTACCATCTGATCCCCCTACACAAACTTACCTCTTCGTGGCAGCACGCCCCTTATTACCCCGATAAGTAGTATAATGGCGAATTGAAACTTTTTCTTTTAGTTTTCTTATATATATATATATATATAT
>NC_092204.1:25250259-25313884 GCF_043381705.1 Parasteatoda tepidariorum
TATTTATTTATTATGATATATATATATATATATACTTCTTATATATATATATATTTGCTTGGCTATATTGATACAATATTAGAAAGCACTCCTTTTTGCAGATATAATCGTGTGAGCTGATGAAAAGATTATATCTTCTTTTTCTTCGGATGTTTATTCATTTTTTTAAAAAATAATTTTCGTCTTCTCTTTTTCATTATACTGTATTCTTTTGTATTTATGCATGTATATATATAATTTTAAAATAACAATCAACATGTTTCAAGCTTTCAAAAATTGGCGCCCATTTTCAAGATTTGGCAGACGTGATTTTAAAGATACAAAAGTGATTTGAAATATAAAAAATAAAGTTTATATTTCGTTTCCTATTATGCTTTTTCTTTACAATTTGTATATTTTTGAAGCTAATGAAGCTTTTAATTCAAACAATACTTTTCCGCTTCAGTTTCTTGGAATTATTTATTCATTTATTCCACTACTGTGTTTATTTTGCTTATATATTTAATTAAGTAACCTACTTCAATTCTGGTTAGAAAAATCTGACCATACTCGCAATTTCAGAATCCTATTTAAGTTTAAGAGAGTGAAATTTTAAAAATTATGGGCGATGACTTAAATTCACTTTATCTTAATTGTTTCGATTGATAACTTGTCTTCAGTCTCCACATCTAGTGACTTACACCACTCTTTCAACTTTCGAGTCACTACGCAAAACATTTTAAGTAAGTACATATGGCACCTACGAGACATTTTCAAATTTGTTTCTGAACGTATTAATTCTTCTTTTCATTACAAAAGACATTGAACATTCACCCATTTTCTAAAACATATGAATATCTGTTTCATTTTCAAAAGTAATCATAGATTTCAAAAGAGCAAAATCACTTAAATATAAGTGAAAGATATTGATTTCTGTGATGCATACTATCTAAAGTGTTTTCGGTTTACTTTCTTGAAAGATTGCCGAGAACTAGAAAGGCAAAGTTTACATTTGGCTAGCTTCCAACTCACTACCGGAACAATGGTATAAGTAAAATATTCCACTTTCTCTGTCTTGACTTATCTGGAATTTTTCATAACTTGCCGCAATCAAAGGGTTCGTTAAAGACTCCCCATTTTCGCAAACCCTGGACTCACAAATTTTACTCTTGAAACCTATCCAAACACAGTTAATTTCATAATTTTTCTCTTTTATCTTCCCTGGGATGTTCTTGTCCTGTATACATAATCATTTATTCATATGTTGGGCAACATCCAAATTCAATGTGATGGCCATGGTGGAAACGTTCAAAATACACATTCTAAAAGATGTTTTTGATTGCTGTACTTCTATTCAATGTCACTGCATTGTTCTAGAATAAATTAGCTTATTAGTGACAAGAACGCAATGTTTCTAAGGCTGAAGTGCAATAAAAAATATCGCATTTATTTTGTGAAATGTTTAGCTGTGTGAGCGTTTTCATTGTTTTCTGACTTGATTTATGCGAAAAGAATTTCCCTAAATTTCATAGAACATATTATTCTATAAAAAGAAACAATACTTCTTCTAGAAGAAAAACTTTAAAAAAGTAATCAAAGTTATCTGTCTTATATGGGATAGCTTTTCTTAATATAATAAACTTATTAAGAGCAAAAAGCAATACTTTCAAAAAAGAAATGCAACGTAAAAAAATATTTCATTTCTTCAGATAAATGTTTTAAATGTTAATTAAATCTTCAATTATTATTAATTATTATAATTGTTGATTATTATTATTATCACTTAATAATAATAATATTATTCATAAATTTTCAGTTACTGAATAAACATGGGATTTCCGGATTTTCCCTAGTTAACCTATGGACGAAGTGAAAAAAATTTTTCCTGCCTGAGAGTGACCCTTGAGATGGCATTTGTCATTTAAACGTTTTTAAGTGTGTTTAAAAAGTACTAAACTCATAAGTAAGGAATAGAAAATGCCTCACATAAAAGAGGTTAAGAAACAAATACATCTTACCTTTTATTATTTTTATCAATCGCAGTTGAATTAGATATTAATAAAATAAAAGATACAAACATAATATATTTTTCTTAAATTATCTTTGGGTTAACGATTTTCATTTCAGAGGGCAATAATTTTTAAATCCGTATATAATTATATCAAAATGTCTGAAAACAAATTCAAAAAATAAAAAATTATTTTTAAGTGGAGCAAAGTTTTGACCTTTGTATTGTCCTTAACTGTCGAAAAAAAGGCATTGATTATTCAGAGAAAATATGATCTTGTGTCTATTTTCCTACATTTTAATTTACAGAAAGTACTATTTTATTTTTTCAATTTTTAAGGTCCTATTTTAAACTTTCAAGACTGCATCTTTAGTATCTAGAAATCTTAACATTATTTCAAATCTTTTTTAAACATAAAACTTTTCTTGATTCTCTCTACACTTGGAAGTACAATGATAATTTTCTGCATTGAGTAAAGTGTAACTTCTTTTTAACCTGTAATTCACAGATCTATTAAAAAAACATTTTAACATAGAAATGTTAGAAAATGGTGTTAGTTATTTGTAGCATTCACGGGATTACTATGGTACTGTGTATTGGGCTTTTATATATTAGGATAGATTTTTCCAGCATAGCATTTTTTATCAATTGTAATTTCAAGAAAAACAATGTGTGATCCTCGCAAACATCCATACAAATTATAATGCGAAACTATGTTTTTAAATTTCTCTAAGTAAAAAGAAATTAGCACAAATCCTTGAAAGAAAAACATAATCGGTTTGGCACAAAATTCCTTTGTTTTCGTTAAGGAAGAATTTTCTTTAAGCTTTTTTAAAAGGAAAAAAAATTAAACCTCATGATTATTTTACTAAGTACAGCGAAATTTTGAAAAAACTGTGCAAAGATTTTTTTTTTTAAGAAATTGAACAGAAAATCTTTCTGTACGATTTTTCAGAAATCTTGCTTGAGTTTTGATAGATAGCGTGGTCTTTAGTAAAGTTTTTTTTACAATTATATATGATCCAATACCCTTAAGGAATTTCGTAAGAAAGTTAGATCTTTTTTAAAAGTTTTCCTTACAGAACATCTTTTGCTTCAAATCACAAGAATTAATGGTATTTTGGTAAAAAGGATAAAAAAGAATATTTTCGACAAAAATAAAAAAATATTTTTTCGAACTTAAGAGCTGATTTTTTACAATAGATATATTGTAAACAATTTCACTGTCACCTTTTTATTGAAGATAAGTTGCATGTTTACTATAAGTACCCTACCAAAATGCATTAGTTACAAATTAATATCTTAGTTACTTATTAACACTGCAGGGTGCGTCGCAGTTCTGTCCAGGGCTTGGAAGACTTATAACAAACAAAATATTACCAATACTTCAACAGATTTTACTACTGCATTTTTCCAGCAAACATTGTATTTTTGATGATGCGGCAGGTTTTAAGTGATGTCAAATTTTTGTCACATTTACTTAACAATGTCACTTAACGGGTCGGCCGGGATAGCCTGGTCGGTAGGGCGCTGAGCCCATGTTCGTGAGTTGGTGGGTTCGAACCCCGCCGGCTGAAGACTCCCCGTGTAGTAAAATGCGACTGATGCACGTTAAACCTGTCGAATCGCAAAGTCCTCCATGTTCCCATAACAAATCAATACCTCTGGGGGTACTGAATTGGAGATCGATCGTTCTCTGATTCAGGTCAAAATTACGATTTGTGGCTGAATGAATGGATGTATGAATGGGTCCGCCCTATAAACGGGTGCGACGAATGGGTGTGGCAGAAGTCGAATTCTTGGCCATAGATGGCGCCATTGGAAAACAAGAGCAATCGCACCCCTCTACCTAAACATGCATACGAAACCAACCAACCAACTTAACACGTCAAGATCAATGGTAACAGATTCATGATCTCGCGTCTTAATTCTGTTAAATCAAGTGGTTTAGGGGCACGGACACATAATCTTTGATGTAACATCAAAGATTATGTGTCCGTGACCCCTAAACCAAGTGATTTAACAGATTCATGATCTCGCGTCTTAATTCTGTTAAATCACGTGGTTTAGGGGGCACGGACACATAATCTTTGCTGTAACCTCATAAAAGAATCACTAATTGAAAATCACATAATATTTAATAAGTCCTCCAAGCCCCTGAGGAAATTGTGAAGTACGCAATTCTTCAAAATATACATAAATTATATATCTCGATCTTAGAAATTGATCGATAATGAAACTATAGTTTTGTTACTTATAGCCCCTTAAAGTTTCTGTTCTTTGCAACCAGCATCATTCAAAAAATGGTAACTGATGATTTTAACAATAGTTTATTAAATCTTTCGTTTATTACCTTTAAACTATTCATTTCATTCCGGATAAGGATTCATCAAATGCATCCTCCAATAAATACGCAACTATTTCAAGTATTTTAAATTCGAAAAGTTAATTTCAATTATGAGCGATAACTTTTAATACCATACGCAAGCTTTTTGATAATTAAATCATAAATTCCATTATTCAACTGAGAAGGGCTCGTAAACTGGAAAACGGTGAAAACCCGCCATAAGAATTCGTAACATCAACAATTGATTACATTTCTCATTTAATCTCCCCCACCAAAACGTTTGAAGAACGTCGTCATAACATTCCAACTTATTTATCAATGATAGAATAAATATGCGCATATTTCCGCTCTAATGGAAAACCCACCCCTGCCTCTGCCAATAGATTTTGGGTAATTTCATATGCACAGAAACTAGAACAATTCGAAGGTATTGATTGTTGAAAGGATACGGGCTCTGAAAAGCGATGGCGGGGAGTTCTGATAACGTTCAAATCCCTCATCGTGAAATTGTGCCATTGATGCATTTAGTAATTTCCATGCATAATACAGATACGAACCTCTAGCTTTTCTCCAGATAACGCTGGGTGTAGGAAATCCTTCAGCAGAACAATTCATCCAAGCGCTGCTGCCCAACACCGCTGACGTATTCATGGGTTCCGACAGCCATGTCGGGGGGACTGAAAATGTACACTTGCGGTTAATAATTTAATTTTAGTTTCAGAATTTCTCGCTATTTAATTTTAGACTGAATAATGCTTTAAATGATAGCTTCTAGAGTTACCACATAAAAATCGTTATGAGTACATACCTCTTTATACCAAGTTGTTTTATAACCGTCGTTGAACTGACGACGCAATTTTTGGGTTTACGGCTAAAAATGTTCAACGCCATATCCTTGTAATATTTAACCCAATCCAGAAGACAAGTGAACTTCTGGGTCAAGTATTGAGAGATATTTGTTATCGTGAAGGACTTTTTGATGGAACTAACCCGTTTTTCTGTTATTAGGAGAGGAAAATAACGAAAACCTCCCACGGCTAGCCTGACTATAGGGGATTATAGCCCATGATCCGTTTACCACTGAGGATATTTTACGTTGGCTGTGTGATTGGTGCGAGCTGGGTGCTGAATTCGTATCAACTAGTCATCGCTGGGATTCGAACCTGGTTCACACAATAAAGAGGTGCTTTGAATATTTTTTAAAATTTCTTTCACTTGTGTTTAAAAATTTTTTTAATAAAAATTGAATTGAGTCATGGTGTCTTGGAGGATAGAGTGCTCATCTCTCAAGGAGATGACCCGGGCTCAAATCCCAGCTAACTGTTGTTGGATACAAATTCCGAATCCCGCACCGATCGCAGTGCTTCCGTTAAATATCCTCAGTGGTAGACGGATCATGAGTTAGAATCCACTTGCCGTAAGGCTGACCGTGTAAGGTACGCAGCTTAAATCAAATGCAAATTTTATAAAAAGTCCCCCACGAAGGGGAATTTCTATCAATACTGGATCCAGCTGTTCTCTTGTCTTCGGGATTGGACTCAAAATTACAGAGCTATGAAGTTGAACATTGATAGTCGTAAACTCAAAATTTTCGATTCAACGACGGTTATCTGAGAAAAAAAAATCTTATATTGCGAAAACTACTTAACTTCACTCTTGTTTTCTAAAATTTTTCTTTACCATAGAAATGAACGTTTAAATAATGCTCAACACATTATAAGAAACCTTTCAAAAGAAATGCCCTCACATAATCAATAACAAGTTTTTTCAATCTTTTAAATTTTCAATTTTACGAAAAGTGGCTACTGTTAAAAATGCTAGATATGACTGATACCCAGTAGCAAACATACTTAATTTTGATCTGTATTTTTAAATATTTTTTTTTATTTCCAATGAGCTGCACAATCGGTCTTGCCGATGAGCAGACCTAGTGCGTTCGCCCGAGGTGGTATCCACTCTTTCAGGACCACCACAATGGGTGAGATACCGTTGGCCATGTTAATTTGGACGTCTAACTTCTGACGCACTAGATGGCAGCACCGAGACTGTATTTGGATGTTAAAATGCACTAGGAATTTAATTTTGCCGGAAATGCCAAGAGCCAATAAGGCACTCCAGGGATCTTTTACATGCCACATAATCATGCGACATGGCCGCTGAGGATTTTCTGCATCCCGAAAATCCTGTGTCTGGGTCGGGGATCGAACCCGCAGACTTGGGCTCAGAAGGCCGACGACAAACCAACTGCGCCACCCAGCCACTATATTTTTAAATATATTTTAAATGAAAATAGCTCAATTAAATAAAATTGTAATATAGATTCATTTTTATTTTAAAATTTAAAATTGGATGCGTTTATTGTATATATTTTTTAATAAAAAAAAGTATAAAAAAGGTAGTTACTTAAAAATAATTTATTGTAAAATATGATTATTAGGTGAGCCTTCCAGCTATTAGTCATTCTAAGGAGACTATTAACTGTTGTAAAGTATGCGTTCAAGGATTTGATTATAAACAATAATAGGGCTCAAGCAGATACGATAACAGCTAAAAAATTTCGAAATTCTCACATAACTTTTTTTTTCTTATCAAAATGTGATTTTCACACAAAAATTTAAAGGGAAATTGAACAATATTCTTAGCTTGAAAAATGGCAGTTCCGAGCCCCGAATTAAGTTATTAAATATAGCAAAAAGTCAAAGAATGCGAAAGTTTGAAAAAAATTAAAAACATGTTTTCAACTCACTTCATGTTAAAAAAAAGCTTCAATTAGAGTTGGAAATGTGAAAATAAAAATAATTGAAAGTCAAAATGTTTCGAGTTCTTGAAAATAGGCACCCATACTCAAGACGTGAATGAAGAAGACAAAACTTATTTGAAATAAATAAAAATTTTAAGAAAACCTGCTGAAAATGGGTAATGAAGATGAAAAACAAAACTAAAAAAACCATAGTAGTCTTGAGTGAAGTTTTTCTAGTTTTGTTTTACACCTTTATTTTTTATTGGCAAATTTACATTTCCTGTTTCAAATTACTTATGTTTTCCTCCTTCTCGTCAAGGACTGGGAGATCTATTTTGGAGAGCTGGAAACATGTCCACTTTTATTACAATCTTCATCTTTTTTTTAAGCAAATGAAATTTCCTATCATCAAGTATACAATTCCGATTCAGTTTCTTGGGCATATCCATTTAATAATTTAGACTTGTTTGACATCGCAATCTTTGTAAAGGAAATATACTTAAAGTTATAATAATATGCACAGCTTAAATTAATCTAGAGTCAAATACGCAGTTCCTCATCCAATAATGCTTTTCGATGATAATGCGCTAATATAGGAGGAACTCGCAGCGTCCGAAAATCAATTGGCCAAATTATATCATGCTTCATAATGACTCTAGTTCCGGTACCTTTGGACGGGATATTGAAATTTTGTATCTGTCAGGCTCTGTGCTCTGGGAATAAATACCGGAAAATTTCAATAAAATACCATTACCTTTATTATGAAGATACTTATTGCTTTAAGTAAGTTTTATTAGCTGAACTTATACTTATTGTAACATAAAACAATGAACAACTTTTCTTACGAGCAAATAAATTAAATCTATTTATGAAACAAAATTATTTAAAAATAAAACATTGAATTATGCTGCATTATATGTAAAACATATTGTTACACAATAAATTCTGTCTATTGTTGTTGTTGTTGTTAATTTACGTTGCACTAGAGCTGCACAATGGGCTATTGGCGACGGTCTGGGAAACATCCCGGAGGATGATCCAAAGTCATGACATCACAATTTTGATCCTCTGCGGAGGGGATGGCACCCCCGCTTCGGAAGCCCNTCAATCGTCATTTTTGTAAAAAATTAACATAAACTGTTCTTGTCCCTAAATCTTTGTTTATGTATGCTTCGTTTAAGTATGTTTATTTATGTATTTAGAACATAGTAGAATAAACTCACTCTGTTCCTTCTATGTGAATTTATTATTATTATCATTATTACAAATTCGAGAGGTCCCCGTTTCATACCTGTTTTATACCCTCCCAAAGTCCTACTGTTTTCCTCATTGTGGCGGGAGGATGACCCTGGGCGGAATGGGTGAAGTAGGTCGGGAGTTTACTCCTGGTAGGGCCACCCAAGGCTTGAAGGCCATTCCATTATGCTTAGCTAAATATCAGTAGGCGAAGGAGCCAAGACAGACTTCTACCTACTGGTGCCCCGGTCCTTGGACTAACTGAAGCTGCACATTCCCTCACCAATGACTTTGTTGACTTTTGATACGGATGCTGTTTTTTTTTCTCCACGGGAATGAAATGACCGATATTCTTGCTGAGGTGGGTTAAAGGATTACAACAACTCCCTCTTCCACACTTACTTTTTTGGAGTTATACTCTCGGGAAAAATCAAAAATCTCGGAGGAGTGGAAAACACCCCCAACCCAGAATTGGTGCAAGGGATCATAACCGGGTTTGTCCTTTGACCTCCCGTGCGACAAACGTACCCGGACTGTTCTATCAAGGCTTGCTATCGGTCACATCAAGTGCCTTACTTTCAACGAGGGCAGGAAAACCTTTGTAACCTGCACCAAGTGCCAAATAGGCTTCTCCTGAGCACAACTTGGATTGCATGGGTCTCTCTAAGGAGGATCTCTTTAGCAATCCTCTCCTAGTCTTCAACTTCCCTTCAGTTAACGAACTAGTGGATCTTGTCTGACTCCGTCAGACAGAGAGGATAAGCAGCAACATTAACACACTTTTCTGAAAATTACTTTAGATCACGCTTGTATCTTAAAATTTTTCTCTATTTTAGAAAAAAAATTATTCTTATGTTTACAATATTTTGACAAATGCTTCAAAAGAAACGCCTTACATTATAAATATTAATTGTTTGGTCATTCAAAATTTTGAAACTTTTGATATGAAGTGGTCGTAGGTCACAGGTGAAAGGTACAACTAGCCACTGCCCAGTAGTAAAATTTCATAATTTGGCTCAATAGCAGTTACAATGATGTTTCAAACTTATAATGCTGTCATGAATTATATAGATGGTATATTACTTACCATTTACAACAAGCTGGGATGTAATGTTGGTAGATGTAGCGGCATTTGTAGCAATGCAAGTATAAGCACCTCTGTCACTAGCTTTTATTCTCCGAAACTGAATGATGGAAGAATCTTCCAGCAGTTGGACTGTAACTTTACCGGTTGGAACAAATGGTTTACCATTTTGGAGCCATTTGAATCGAATGGGTGGATCACCTTTCGTTACGCTGCAGATGATTTTTGCTCTCTCCCCCTCATTAGCTGTTATAGTGTCCGGAAAATACTGAGAGTCTATAACAGGTGCGACTAAAATTTTGTAAAATAGAAAAAGAAAGCAAATTAAGCATGGAGAATTCGTTAAATATTATTATAGTATTTAATTATTACTTAATGCATTCGAAAATATTATTTAAGTGTGCGAAAAAAACGCTCTTATTTCCAAAGAGTAATAGTTTATTAATTTCTTTTTATATTAGTATGTAATAAAACAATTGCCGACCGGCCTGTGTAGGAGGCAAGGAACTGTCCTTGCATCTGAAAGGTCCTGGGTTCGAATCCCGGGCAGGGCATGGATGTTACTTTCTCTCTCTGTGTGTTCTATGTAATTCCTCCTTTGTGTGTGAATGTGACCCGCCCTATAAACGGGTTCTGGTGGTATGAATGGCGTGGCAGAAGTCGAATTCCTGGCCATAGATGGTGCCACTGAAAAACAAGAACAATCGCACCCCCACTGCCTAAACAGGCATACGGCAACAGAAGCAAAACATGTAATAGTATTTTTTGTTTACTTATTTTGTTAACAAAATAAAATTATTCCCTTATAAAGATGTGTATTACTCCAAAAAATAACAGTTTATTCATTTCTAGTTGTATTAGTATGTAATATAATAACTAACCGTACTTTTTTCGTTAATTTTTTTAAGCAGAGCAAAATTATTTCTTTCGTTATTTTGTTAACAAAATAAAATTATTCCCTTATAAAGATGTGTATTACTCCAAAAAATAACAGTTTATTTATTTCTAGTTGTATTAGTATGTAATATAATAACTAATCGTACTTTTTTCGTTTATTTTTTTAAACAGAACAAAATTATTTATTTATGGAGACATTTATTGCTTGTGTATTGGAGATGTGTATACTTCAATGAATTTTTTAATTAATACAGGTTAGTTTACGTACAATCCTGTGATTTAAAAAATTATTTTAGTATTTTTATCGATACAATTTGATTGATCTAAAAACAGTATTCTTTACTTTTAGTATTTTTTGTATTTAGTATTTTTTTTAACAAAACAAAGTTATTGTCTTATAAAGATGTGTATTACTCCAAAGAATAATAGTTTATTCATTTCTAGTTGTACTGGTATGTAATAAAATAACTAATCGTACTTTTTTCGTTTATTTTTTTTTAACAAAACAAAATTATTTCTTTATGGAGATATATATTGCTTGTGTATTAGAGATGTGTATACTTCAATGAATTTTAAATTAATACAGGTTAGTTTACGTCAAATCCTGTAATTTAAAAAAAATTACTTTAGCATTTTCATAGACACAAATTGATTAATCTGAAAACATTAGAGATTCACTTTTTATTTCTGCAAAATATATATATATATGAAAAAGTATTGATGCATTTTTCTTAAATTCTGCCGTATTTTGATCAGTTTATAATCTATACATTTTTACAACGATGTAATTAAAACATTTCTTTTAAGCAGCAAAAAATAAATAAATAGCAATTATATTTAAAGCTCTAATGTATTGTTAACAGATTGTGTCGTTTAACTTAGACAATCGTTTAACTTTTCAGATCGTTTTTGTCGTTTAACTTTTCAGAATTTAACCATATGCAGTACATTTTATATCTACTGAAAAAATTTAAAATTCATCACATATTTATTCTTACGTATTTAATAGTAATTAATAAAAATGATAAAGCCTCTTAAATGTTTATGAAGATAAAAAAGTTTGGGCTTCAGTTTTTTAATAAATGGAATTTATTTACATATTTTTTTTATAAACAAATAAATAACACAACAAATGTGTTTTTTGTAAGTTCTAAAAATAATATCTTTAAAACAGATATGAAATAAATTAAGGCCTTAAGAATTTGTTTAGATTTAAAAAACTATCTTATTTTTATAAATGTCAACGAAATTACACGTTAATAAACGAGTGCAATCCCTCAATCATTCCAAATTTGAGTTCATTTTCCACAGAGCAATCATCCCCAAATATTTATCTATCAAACCCAAACTAGCATTAATCATTTGAATATCTTTTCGTTTCTAATTCACCGAAATCCTTTTCATTCCACAAGAAAATGACTCAACAGATCCTAGAATTCGAAACTCCCTCTCGGAAATCAACACGTTCTATTCACACATCCCATTCCAGAAATGTCATGGATTAATTCTTGTTCCATCCTCCCCCTTACATTCTATTCTGTATAGACCTCTTTAAAGATAAACTTCCAATGTACATTTCCTCCAAATAAACATACTCCGAATAATAAATGGCCCCTGTCATCGGGTGCCTGGTAAGTTTGCCGTATAGGGCCGGCCCTGGATGTTGATGGACTGGCCTGAAACAACGTAAAGCGATTTGGTCACGCACGTTTGTTTAGAAATTTATAGTCACACGCAACCGTAGATCAAGTGGTTGTATTAAACTTTTGTACCGATTGCTAAACAACGTTTGATTGGTGGAGTTAATTTCGAAACAAATATTTTACTTGCGTATCGACCAGTAATGACTTAGTATAGTTAACTGTAGTTACTTAATAGAGTCTTATCAGGTTGTTTTAACTTTTTACTTGAATTTCGATTAGTTTTCGTCAATGGTTAAGAAAGTTCATTATTGCGTTATGAAAAAGGCATATAAGGAATTATATACCTTTTAGGTACATAAGGAATCTTACAGAAAACTTGAATTGTTAGAATATATTTTTTATCGTGATCATTCAAAAATCATAAATTCATATAAATTCATAAATTATTTAAACTAGTGGGCTGCGCCCCCTGCTTGCTAACGCTCGCCAATCCCCGAAAATTGCTACGCAATCTTATATCGTTTGGTTCGCAAACCAAGCTCGCTTCGCTCGCTGCTAACTTAGGTACATTGCAAATGCACAAAATTCTAAGAATTCAAAACAATTATTCAAATCCATATTACAACTTTTTTTTTAAAATTACATCTTTTTAGTAAATACTAAGCCATTAAAATAAATTTGAATTCAAATAAATGACATGTAATTCGTTAAACCTCTTAGAAATGCGCTATAGTATAAAATCTTAAAGCGTAACAGCATGACTGAGACTCATTTTTCAATGAATAACTAATAACAATAATAAAACAAATAAACTCGTGATATAAATCAAAAATCGTCAAATTAATTCGCACTATATAAATTCGTGAAAAAGAGCGCTTTCCTCAAAATACTAAAATAGAGATCTATCGACAAAGACTAGTCACTTCTGCCTAGCTTATTAGTATGAGATTGCGCAGCTGATAAGGTGAATTTCGGAAGAGATCACATTTGGTGAGAATGCTCTCTCTGGTTATTTCAGTTTCCGTTCCTAAGAGCGCAATATGTTGAGCCACCTCAGTTAGATTTGGCAAGTGACATTTTTAGCGGCAATCATTGGTCGATTTTCTAGCGTTGCCATTCGGGTAGTTGTAATGAGGCTTCTTTTGTCGCCGTGTGAGAGAAATATATATATAGATACTAGGGTGCTAAGCCCCCTGTTCGCTAACGCTCAACAACTCTAATGATTGCTTCGCAATAACTGCTGCTTCTCAGCGATAATTGCTGTTGCTCATAAATCAGTTGAAATTATTCAATTAAAAGTATATGTACTAAAATGAAAACTTGCACCTCGAATTTCCACGTTCAAATATTTCAATCATGATATTATAAAAATCTATAAGTGGACGTAAATAATTTTTCAGAGTAATCATTTTTTTGAAATAACATTTAAAATAACATTTAAAACTAGAAATATATTGTTATAATAAATTTGGTGTGTTCGTAACTGTAATTTAATATTTTTGCTTACCAAACGGATGAATGTATTTTAAATACAATTTTTGAATTCTCCACTTTGTGCCATGAAACTGAAAGTTAAGTTCTAAATAATTTAACGTAACTCTTTAACCCTAATTCATAATAATATATTAATATGTTAGAATATAACGATTAGTAATTTTCCCCAAAAAATAATAGTTGTAAAACTGTTAATAAGATCAGACACCCGATTTAAATAACTTTATCGAAAAATTTAACGTAGAATTAAATTATTCTAATAATAATTTAAGGCCTTAAGGCCAATCGCATTCGGTGGCTGGGACACCTTTATAGATCTGAAGACCAAAACCCTGCAAAAAAAGTAACCTTTTTTAAACCAGAAGGTACAAGAAAAACGGACCGCCCACCGACTCCGTGGCTGGACGCAGTTGAGAGGGACCTAAAGATAATAGAAATAACTAACTGGAAGGCCACGGCACAGAATAGATCAAGATGGCAAAAACTTATTGGGACGGCCTTGGCCTGTCATAGGCTGTAGTGCCCAATAATAATAATAACTAGTGGGCTGCGCCCCTTGCTCGCTAACGCTCGCCAACCCCCGAAAATTGCTACGCAATCTTATATGGTTTGCTTCACAAACAAAGCTCGCTTCGCTCGGTACTAACTTAGGTACATTGCAAATGCACACAATTCTAAGAATTCAAAACAATCATTCAAATCAATCTTTTTAGTAAATACCAAGTCATTAAAATAAATTTATCAAAAATTGTCAAATAAATTTGTAATATATAAATTCGTGAAAAAGAGCGCTTTCGACAAAATACTAAAATAGAGATCTATCGACAAAGACTACTCACTTCTGCCTATCTTAATAGTATGAGATTGCCGCAGCTGATAGGGTGAATTTCGGAAGAAATTCAGTTTCCGTTTCTAAAAGTGCTATATGTTGAGCCACCTCAGCTAGATTTGGCAATTGACATTTTTAGCGGCAATCATTGGTCGATTTTCTAGCGCTGCCATTCGGAGAGTTGTAATGTGGCTTTTTTGTCGCCGTGTAAGAGAAATATATATATAGATAATAATAAAAAACAATCCCAATCAAACAAAATCAAAAACGTAATAATTACAGTACAGGTAATTCTAACCTTTAAATTAGGGAAACAAAAATATTTATCGGAAAACAATAACTGTATGACTAATATCAATTTTATGCTGATGACAACCAAAGCAATATAAAAATTAATAGGGGAAAACTGTATTCTGACATGTTATTTTTCAGCAAATAAGAAATTGTATTGAGAATAATGGAAAACTGTGACACCATCATAAGATAGTACGAAATAATTATCAAAGATGTTTCACCCTAAAAACATTTTTTACTAGTACCTTATTAACGATGCACTAGAGCTGCTCAAAGGGCTATTGATGACAGTCTAAAAAAGGGGGTGATCCGAAGACATTCCATCTCAATTTCGATCCTCTGAAGAGGGTATGGCTCCCCCGTTTGGGTAACCAGACGATTTGAGCGCGAAGTCGAGCACTTTACGGTAGAAAAATTTAACGAGAACCGACACCGGACAACCTCGGTCCCTTTGCAAAATGATAGAAGTGATTTGTCACCCGTTAACTGATTGCAGCCAATGATGTTTGACATCGGTGATCTAATGGGAACCAGGTTTTAAAGATTAGTCAACTGCGGTTTGATGTTTTATGTGTTAAAACGCAATTTTAATGGTTGAACAAACACATTTACAATACATTAAAATTAGGATATTCTTCTTTTATTCTGGAGTAAGTCAATTCTATTTTTTTACATAATAATTTTCCTATTCTATTTTTATTTGTTTATTTATTTATTTTTACTTATTTCGGGAAAAGAGGCGTCTTGTTTGTTTTGTTTCAAAATAAATAACAACTTTTGAGTTTACTTACGTTAGACTAACCGAAAAGAAAGTATTAATGATAAGCGTAAAGTCCTTGAAAAACCAAGTACAAAACATAGTTTTTTCCAATAAACATACCTTTTTTTCGCAAGATTTGGATTTTTTAACCAGAAATGCGGAGTTTAACTGTCTATTAGGAATATGTAACTCATTCAAAAGTTTTGTCAATAGTACAATCAAAAGTTTGGACTCGTATAATATTTATTTCTTTTTGTTACATTTCTAGAAACTATTATTTAAAAACTTTTTTTACCCAATTTGTTTATTCGATGCTAAAAAAACTGAAATTAGCGGAAAATTCGAAGTTATAAAACAAATTTCAATCCATAAGAAAAGTTATTATTTAAGGAGATGCAAAAAATTATAACTTATGTTTTATACTTACGAAATTAAATAATAAAACATCTGAACATATATTAAAAATTATTTCAACCACAGAAATATCCTTAAAAAAGCAATTTTTTCTTTATCATATCATATTATTTTATCATATATGTTCTATAAATATAACGAGAACCATAATATATAAAAAAAACATACGATTAAATATCGGACCTTTTTTTTAAAGATTATAAATCCAACACAAGAAAAATTTGAAAAAATTAAATTTGAAGATCAGCTCATAAGAAATACAATCAGTAGATAAAAAGTTATTTATACTTTCTTTCTCATCTTTTGAAGTCAGTCATTTGTGTTTAGTTTGATTTATTGCAGATGTATTTAGACGGCTATAAGTTTTTTCCCCTCTTCTCTAATCTTAGTTTATTTGTCAGTTTTGATTATTACTTTTCAAATTTCTTGATTTTGTATAGCAATCACTGCCTTAATTTGAAACGCAAAACTGCGACATCGATGCTGAAGATATTTATTTGT
This sequence comes from Parasteatoda tepidariorum, assembly GCF_043381705.1. Classification (NCBI taxonomy): domain Eukaryota; kingdom Metazoa; phylum Arthropoda; class Arachnida; order Araneae; family Theridiidae; genus Parasteatoda; species Parasteatoda tepidariorum. The sequence goes on from NC_092204.1 coordinate 25,266,486, forward strand.
CAAAGCAAGGTGGAATCTTTTCAAGTAGCATGAAATATCTTCGGCTTCATTCCGAGAATTTTTTTAAGTCTTTTGGCTTCACATTTGCAAGTTCATCAGATTAACTACTACTACAATGCGTACTATGTTATGAGATCTTGACAAACGATGCCATGAAGCAGACAAAACAGCAGAGACGCATTAATTCTAAACATGAAGCTGATTTATGCTGAGTCAGGTGATATAAGAGAAAAATGATTCGAGAGCGTTAGTTCATCGCCTTATTATTGCTGCAGCTTGATGAAAACTCAGTTATTACGTATAAATCAGTATTTCTGTATTTCAGTGCAACATTGGATATAGTGACATAAGATATAGTGAAGGACATACTACTTATCGGAAATGCAATTTCCGATAAGTAGTATGTATACATAGCTGCTGATGAAATATTTAACATCTTAAACGAGTTCATGACTCTTCATAATGTAGACAGGATGAAATGTATCGGCATAAGCACATATGGAGCTTAATCAATGAATGGAGACATTTCAAGATTACCAGCTCGAATTGAAGCGATTTAGCCCTCAGCTACAAGGAATCATTGCTTCTTATATCGAGAATCCCTGGTTTCTAGTAAAATATCAGAAATTCTAAAACGGATCCTAAGTGACTCGGTTGCAATAACGAACTTCATTAAAAGTAAACTACTGAATTCTGAGCTTTTGAGCAACTTCGTAAAATATGGATAGTGATCACTACCAAATTTTACTCCACAGGGAAATTCGATGGTGTTTTAGCAATATATTTCTGTCTCGCTTCTGGAAACTAAGAGAAGAAATAGGGGTGTTTCTTACTGAGTAAAAATTTCCTCTCAGTGATCGCCTGAATTTGTTTTCGATGGTATTTAACACTAGAACCACGGAGTTACTCCACTGGATAATTCGATGGTTTTTTTAGAAATATATTTCTGTCTCGCTGTTGAGAACTCGGAGAAGAAATAAGGGTGTTTCTTACTGAGAGAGAATTTCCTCTCAGTGATCGTCTTAATTTACTTTCGAGGCTACTTAAACAAGCATATCTGTCAGACATTTTCTGTCTTTTAAATATGGTGAATCTTAGTCTTATGCATGCTACAATTTTTCTAGTAGAACACAAAATCGGAACTATTATTAAAAATTTAAAATTGTGGCATCATCGTCCCATTTCGAAGAGAGATATGATTTGAAGCACTTCGTAAAGAGGAAAAGATTTCTGAATGAAACACGATGCTTATTATATTGTATTTGCTAACTTCAAAGCAAATTTTAAGTGAATGTTTTCCTGTCTCTGAGAGGAAAAATAGCTGTACTAGAGATTCATTTGCAATAGATGTCTTATGAACAGCATGGTCTGAGAAGAACAGCTGATAGAATTTTCCACAGATGGCTATATTTGTATTTCAGATTCAGAGTTTTACGTGAATGTTTTCCTGTCTCCGAGAGGAAAAATGACAGTACTAGAGATTCAATTGCAATAGATGTCTTATGAACAGCATGGTCTGAGAAGAACAGCTGATAGAATTTTCCACAGATGACTATATTTGTATTTCAGATTCAGAATTTTACGTGAATGTTCTCCTGTCTCCGAGAGGAAAAATAACAGTACTAGAGATTCAATTGCAATAGATGTCTTATGAACAGCATGGTCTGAGAAGAACAGCTGATGGAATTTTCCACAGATTGCTTGATTTGTATTTCAATACAATAGTTTTTAGTGTAATATTTTAATCATACAATCATAGAAAAAAAATTTCAAAAAAATATAATGACAATATTTTGTATAATTACAACATTTCTTTATAAAACATTTAAAAAATCTTGTACTTAATTATGTAGGTATTATAGTATTTGTAAATAACTGCATGAGCTCACAGACAAAAGAAGATATAAGAATATTTTAAAATTATATATATATATATATATATTCAGGAAATGCCACAATTTTAGTTACCTAAAACAGAAACAAATGTTGAACCAGATGCAGTCAGATCATCTGGACTTTTAGCTATGCAAGTGTATTCACCCTCATCCGCTGCTTTTTGGACGTCCTGTATTTCTAGAACACCAGCAGAATTTATCTTGTGCCTGTGATCTAGAGGCAAAATTATTCCTCCTACAAATAAAAAACAAAAATTTAGCAAGAATGTAAATGTTCATATTGCACTATATACAGAATGTTTAAGAAATTACTGTCTCAACACATATCATCAGAATCCTCACACAAAGCTATTGATACTATTAAAGTATTAAATTCATAAAAAAAATTTAAGCAATCACCGATTTTAATAAATATTTTCAGAATCTTTATTGTTCTGAAGGACATTTAAATATTATATTGAGAAAAAGAAAGTATGGTCAATTCTACCATGATGCGGTAAAATTCCCCTTGATTCTGACTCTACAGGAACATCAAAAGGTTGCTAGTTTTCACCGAAGTGTGATGGTAATGAATTTAGTAAAATTAAATTAACAATAAGATATTGTTTTAGAAAATTTTATCAAGGAAACAGACTTAATTAACAGATTAATAATTGTCGTAGGAAACTATGTCTTAAAAAATGAAATAAAACTAAGTTATTTTTAGTACCTTTTATCAGTTAAACTAGAATCGATATTTGTATATTCCAATCATATATTCATAGAAAAGCAAATATTCAGTTTTTTACAACTTTTGTTATTCACCAGAAAATTTCAATTTTGGTCTTAATTCACGTAAATATTTTTTTCTATTCATGCCACAAGGTTTACGAAAATATATAATTAGTATAATAATTACGATTATTTATAACGGTTTGAAAATCATTGATGCGCAAAATCCTATAGAAAAATGTACGAGAATACTTTTTTACATTCTTTAAAATGTAGTTTTATTCAGATTTCTGAAAGTCTCATAAACTTTGTGAATTCGCTTAAGGCAGTTTTAAAACCACGAAATTAAAGAAAAAATTACCATATTTATAGTGTTTAGTTGAGATGAGAGCTCGAAGAGAGACAAAGAAATGAAAGCAGTAGCTAAGAGTTTTAACAGTAATTTTAGAAAAAACAATACTGACATTTTGATTTTTTTTAAAAAATCAAGCTCATTATTCACTATAACACAAGATCCTAAAATATAACATGCCAAATCAGCACCTTAAATAGAGTATTCATTCATCTTAAATTCATGTGTAAACAATTACTTTCCAATCCACTTCAAAATATTTATTCCATTATCATCCAGCCATTTTGTGATTTCGTCTTGTAGGAGAAAGACTAGCATTGTTGGGGTTGTAACAAAAAACCGTCAGGGTAAATAGCTTCCAGAGTAGGAAGGTGAGAAGGAACTTTTGCTTTGCTCAGAACTAGGATGATCATTTTTTAGCGATAAGCATGACATTCTACACTTAACAATTGCTGAGAAATGAATGATCCTCCAGATCCTGGTGTGGTCTTCTGTAAGCCTCTTCGTTATTTTTAGTCGTTTTTTTCCAAGTGGAAAATTGGAGCTTTGTTCTTTCCAGTCATTTCCATTAGTTTTCGGATTTATGAATATCCACGTTTATTAAAGTGTCAGGTTTCTTTCTGTATCTTTCTTGACAGGACACAATTCTTCACTCAAATCAGTTTTTTTAAATGAAATATGTTTTTAAACAAAAAGAAATTGTTGGTTTGAATTGAGTTCAACAATAAGAGGAAAGCGTGTTATGTAGTTTAGTTCCCTTATAACATCTTTTATCTACAAAATATTATAATGACAAGAATTACCGAAAATGCAAAACTTTATAAGTCAAATTTTCTTACTCCATTCTATATTGGTCATAACATATCAAGTTGTATGATTTTAACTATATATAAAAAACTAATGATGGTGTCACTGTTTTCCCTTGTTGACGGCGCATTATTATTGACTGGAAAAATCATGTTTTAGGATCCAGTTTTTTCACACTGATGTTTATATTGTTTTGGTTGTCATCAGCATAAAATTAATATAAGCCATGAATGTAATGTTTTCTTATAAACATTGAGTACTGAGTATAGTTAAGTGCGGCGAGCTCTCTGCTTATCGCTTATAGCTCTGTGTTTCAATAGGTAAAGCTTAATTCAGGTTGGGGCTGGGTAGATAGCACAAGTTTAGAGTGAACTGCTAAATATTTTCTTATAAATATTTTTGTATCACTACTTTAAAATTACTTACCATTACTGTTATTATTGCATTTTTGATTTTGCTTGTTTTCTAAATTAAGAGTTTGACAGGATTGTTTTTATTATTAATGTTATTATTAGAAAAACGTAATTTTATGTTACACTTTACAATAAAGTTATTTAAATCAATCAGTGTCCGATCTTATTAACCGTTTTACAATTGTATATTATTTTTTTGGAGCAAATTACTTTAATATACTGATATGAATTACGGTTAAAGGGATTCGTTTAATGATTTAGAACTTAACTTTTAACTCCATGCACAAAGTGATGAGTGCCAACATAGTATTTAAAATAAATCCGTCTGCTTGAGAAGCAAAAATGTCAAATTACAGTTGTGTACTCATCAAGTTTGCCACAATAATATACTTTTAATTATAAATGCGAGGAAAATTATAAATCGACTATGTCAACCTTCATCTATCAAAAGGTACCTCAAAATATAATTGAGTTAACGCGTCTTATATACTAGTGATTTGGTATTTTATATTTATAGTGGTAGTTACGCCACATTACTCCCCTTCCAGAATTTTATCTGTCATAGAATTTGATGAACGGTTACCACTAGTTGATTCATGCTGTTTATTTATTTATATGAAATTTGCTCATTTTATATATATATATATATTGGTTCTTCTTTTTTTGTGTTTATAGCATTTCTCTCATTATTATTTTTTTTCTTTATAGCAATTCGCTCATTATATATTTTCTTCCTTCATTATTGTTTTCTTTTTTGACCGAGAGACTGTATTTACTTCACCGAATCTTCTTTTCTTTAGCAGTATATTTTTAAGTAAATCAATAATTTAATGTGGATCATCCATCGATATTGGCATGTTCTTATCACGTCCTCAGGTCACCACCAATGAGAGGATTTAATTATCGACCATGTCAACCCTCATCGATCAAAAGGTACCTCGTGATGGAATTAAGTTAACATGTCTTATATACTATTGATTTGGTATTTTGTATCTATAGTGGTAGTTACGCCACAAATATTCTGTATATAGTTTGATTTCAAAAAATGATTTATGTTCACTAATAGATCTTAATAGTATCGTAAGGGAAGTATTTAAATGTGGGATGTGGTGGCACAAGTGCTATTTTTAGTAAATATGTAGTATGTACTATTTTTAGTACATATGTTTAGCTGAATAATTTCAACTATTTTGTGCCTAGAAACAACAATTATTGTGAAGCAATCAGCGGGGCTGGTGAGCGTTAGCGAACAGGGCTTCAGTTTCCTAGTATGAAATAAATTGTGACGTTTAATTATTTCAAGTGAATTATAAGTTAAAAATTTATGATAGACTATACAATACCATTTCTAAAGATTTAGTATTTTCAAAGAGAGTTAATTCTATTCTGTTAAAAAAAACGTCATTAAAGTTCTTTTAAGACATTAATCGAAGACATATTTTTTTTAAAAATATCTCTACAAATTTTAACTATATCAATTAAATAAATGAGATTTTTAATAATTAATATATAAAATTTATAATACCGCTTGAATACACGCTTTTAAAATGCAGCACTACCTAACAAATTTATTTCTTTTCATATTTTAAAAACACGCTCTCACGGAAAAAAGAGCAAAATTTTTATGACGTTAATTTTAAAACACTTCATCGAAAATTTTCAACAGATAATTAGTTTTTAATGAGAAATTCTCCTTCAGTTAAGTAATCAAAAACAGTTTTGTTATGACAAATTACATTTAAAATTTTAACTATCAATATATTATCATGTGGTATATAGATATGAACGGAAACAGAAATAATTCTGACATAAAACGGAATATTTATTTTTTTTCCTTTCAATTAACGTAAAAATAAGAAAAAAATTTAATGAAAGCTCGTTCATAAAGTAAGTAAAAAAATGAAACTAGATTTCGTTATAGTATATATTTTAATTAATATTAGACAAAAGTTAAATTTACTTTAATTCAATGTTTTTTTTAAGCTCAAAAAGTATTTTTTCCTTAATGCATAATGCTTAAAGTTAAAAGATATTTTTTAATGAATTCTCTCGCTGTAAGAAAATAGTTTTTGCCTACTCCGTAATGAGTACTCTTAAAATATAATTTATAGAATCCTTACATAAAATGAAGTAAAAAAATGAACATTATGAGTCAAAAGCTGATATTCGCGAGCGAAAAATAAAACATTTTTTAGTATCTATAGCAAAGTTCTCTGAGAGTTCCTTTTTACTACAGAAAAAAAACATATTGCATAATCATTACATTACAAAATATTTGTGCATAAGAGCTGTGCTCCATAGAGCAGGTTAAGGTTAAAGTCACTACAGTAGACGTCAAAAAAGTTTGACATTGACCTGGACACAGAAGACTGCATTTGTCATTTCAGAGCGAATCGTGGACTGAGGCTATGCAGTGTAGTGCTGTCATCTGTCGAAAACCGAGACAGTCGCGCATTGATTCTACGTGGTTGCGGGAAAAGTGTTCGTTTGACACATGTTGGGATCGAACTAGGTGTCTTTGTGTTCATAGCATGGTATTCTAACCACAATAGGAAAACTTGCAACCCAAGCCAGATGACTTAGGAAGCTTTATATAGTTGAACTTGTGGGAGATTTAATTTTCGACTATGTCAACCTTCATCTATCAAAAGGTACCTCGTGATGGATTCAAGTTAACATGTCTTATATACTATTGATTCGGTATTTTAATATTTGTAGTGGTAGTTACGCCACATTACTCCCCTTCCAGAATTTTATCTGTGATAGAATTCGATGAACAGATACCACTAGTTGATTAATGCTGTTTATTTATTAACTTCAATTTTTGCTCATTATATATTTTTTTTTNTTTTTTTTTTTTTTTTTTTTTTTTTTTTTTTTTTTTTTTTTTTTTTTTTTTATTTATTTTTATATAGCTTTTCGCTATTTTTTCCCATCATTTTTTTATAGCTTTTCGCTATTATTATTTTTTTTTTCTAGCATTTCGCTCATTATTATTTTTTTTTATTAACCGGGAGACTTTTTATTTACTTCACCGGATTTCTTCTTCATTTTTTTTTTTGAGCAATATATTTTTTTTAAAGCAAATCAACTGTTTATTGTGGATTCATCCATCAATATTGACAATTTCTTATCACGTCCGCAGGTCACCAATGTGGGGGAATTAATCTTAGACTATGTCAACTTTCATCTATCAAAAGGTACCTCGTGATGGATTCAAGTTAACATGTCTTATATATTATTGATTCGGTATTTTAATATTTGTAGTGGTAGTTACGCCACAAACTCATCAATACGGTTTATTTGCATAAAGCAAATCTGATGAATAGAACTTTTAAAAACAATTATTACACACGCAATATTCTTTACTTCTTTCTTTTTAAATCTTTTGCATCTCGTCAATGTAACTTCGTTTTTTTGCTTTATGTGAGAACAATGTAAAAATGTCTGGTTTGCTGTTGATATGAAAGTTTTTTGTAATCGTAACAAAAAAAATTTGAACCTATCAAGTAAAATCTGTTCCATTGTTTAAAAGCCCTCGGATATCTCCGTATAATAAGGCATAGTTCACACTTGTGGTGGAGAACTGTATGTCGAGAGTTTGATCCCGATAATCAACAAAACAACCACCGTGTATAAGAAGCAAAAACAAGTTAAATTTGTCGTGACTAGATTTCCTGACGCTTGTTGCGCTGTGTTAGTTTCGAGAAAGTAGTACCAGCTCAGGCACTGTCCTTGTCTTCTGACAAGGATTAAAATTACGTTGCATTCCTACCATAAACGCTCAAAGATTGAAGCCAGGAAAACGAGACTAGGTGTTTGGTCATGGTTGAATCATGGGCAAAAAATGAGCTTTCGGCAGAATGAGATGAAATCTTACAGACGATTTCTGTATTTTTACAGAAAATTTCTGTTTTTTTTTCCTTCCTTTTTTTGCTTTTTTACATTTTTTTTCCTGGCATTGTAGGATGATAGAGCCTACGAGAAACAGATTTAAGTGTTGCTAACATAGTAGAAACTAGCCTATATTTGTGAATCCATCAGTTAGTTGCCTTTCGCAAGTAATAAGTAGCACTGCAACTCATTAAAGGAATCCTAAAACTTCCTTCATTAGAAACTGAGTGAAACTTAGAATACGTTTTCTAATCCTTTCTCAAGTCTCTCTGATCGACGTACATTCATTGAAGTCGCCAAATAAGCCTTCCCCAAATGCCCGTTTCTCTCTCTCTAATCGCCTTCCTGCGCCAAAATCCCTTCCCTATTCGAAACGCGCTAACTCTGCATCTTGAAAAGCGAGCTGAACTTGAGCTCTAAGCGTCCTGTCGGGACCCCTTTTGCCTTTAATTAGAACTTCCTCTAATCAGCTTAAAGTTGGGTCTCTACGTGTGGGACCCATGGAGGGAGGGATGGGAGAAAATTAAGTTAATTTATTATCTCCCAAACGCTGAAAAGGTCATCCTGTTTTCCTGCATAATGACGTAAAGGAAATTTAAGTTTCAATTTGCGCCATTAAAATCAGCATAAATTAGATTGAAAATATCAATTTTCTTTTTTAAACTATTTCTTTTTATTTCAATATTTCTTTCGAGAGTGATTAGAAAAGTGATTATTTCGCAAATTACTTTCCGTGTAGTGTTCTTTTTATCATGCGTGAAAACAAAACTTTGCGATTATATTTGGTTACACTGATAGAAAATGGTACTTTACAATAAAAATTGCTGTCTAGGTAGTTTTGTTTGAAGTGTTCATTAAACTACATGCACTCACACAATTTAATTTTCCAACACTCTATCGATATTGATTAAAATTTAATTAAATATTACCTCATACATTTTTATCCAATTGAAATGTGATTGTAGTAGCGCTCATTAGTAATTTTTAAGGTAAAATGTATAATGAATGTTTTAAATGGCAGAGAAGTCCACAAAAAGAAATCAAATTCTAAGAACAATGCCAGCAAAATTCCGAACCTGATTGTATTATAATTTTCCGTAATCAATGTAATGTTTTGTGATTAAAACAAACATAGAGGCAAAACAATTTGCCTTAAATTATGCCTAATTAATTTCGAGAGTTTCTTTTTCATGCATAAAAGCATTTCATATAAAGCACTGACCATTCACAAAAGAATATCTTTAACTTGTTTCGATTTTATTTCCAACGCTGAAAAGTGGTATTTCACATCGAATGTGTCGTTTTTTTTCTTCAAATTTAACATCATGACCTAATAATTTTGCATGAGATCAATTACCTGGGAGGAAAATTGCTGAGGTGACAAATAATTGGAGACTATCTGGAAACTCTCTTTTAACTCTGCTGAAATTTAGACTGTTGTTACAATTTAAAACATTCATTATACATTTCTGTTTAAAAATTACTAATGAAAGCTACCACAAGCGCATTTCAATTAGATAAAAATTTATGAGGTTATAATTGAATTTTCATCAATATCGATATCGTGTTAGAATTTGAAATTGTGTCGCTGTATATAATTTAATGAACACTTCAAACAAAACCACCTAGAAAGCAATTTGAATTCAGACTGGAGTTACAATTTCAGCTCCTGATACTAAAAATAATTTTAAAAAAGTATTTCATTCATTCAGGAGGAAAAATGAATTTTTCGCAGTATTTTAGCATTCGGCATTGTCACAAATTGAATTCGCAAAGGTTTTATCACTTATGTTTAAACAGTAACGTGATGTTTGCTAGATAAAAGATCGGCCTAATGAAAAATGAAGTTTATTCAGCATTCTTTAATAATAAATTGTTTTCTATTCATTATCTCACATAAGTTTAACGATAAACGTGGATGGCACGTGATTACAACGTTATTTAATTACTATTTCTAAAGTTACCTTAAACCATGTATTTTGTTTTGTTTATCGCTACGCATTTGAGATGAATTTATACAAAACTACTAGGGGGTAAGGCCAAAGGGTAACATGTTGGTAAGGGGGTAACATGTTGGCTGCTACTCACCACTCCCGATGATTGCTTTGCAATAGTTGTTGTTTCTTGGTCGAAAACAGTTTTTTTACTAAAGTTAACATTATTCAATTAACATATATGTAATAAAAGGAATTCTGTTTGCTCACGCTCTTACCTCCACTTCCCAAGAGCAAATATTATTATCTATTAGTATTATATTAGCAAATATTATTTAGATCTATTGGGTGAACAGAAGTAGTTCTTGTAAACAATTATTCTTTAAAATAAAATTTATATTGTTATAACATTATATTGTTTAAACAAATTTGATGAGTTCACTACCGTAATTTAATAATTTTGCTTACCAAAATAGCCTATATGCATTAAATACTATTTTTACTTGCACTTCACTGTGCATGAAGTTGATCGATAAGTTCTAAATCATTAAACAGATATCATCAACTGTAATGTATAACAGTGTATTAATGTTTTTTGCCCAACAATAATTATAATGTGGTTAATAAGATTGGACCACCTTTCTAAATAACTTTATCTTAAAATGCAGCGCAGGATTACATTATAATATTAATTAGCAAAAAAACATTTCTCTTAGTTTTAAACTCTTGAGTTGAAAACGTAATAATAGAAGTACAGGAAAATAACTTGAAATTAGGGCTACAGAAATATTTATTGAAAAACAATCCCTCTTTGACTTTATTATTTTTTATACTGGAATTTTTTGTGCCGAAACAATATGGAAATAACTGAGGAAAAGTTGGATCCTACTACGTGATTTTCAGTCCAATAAAAATGCTCGCACAACCATGGAAAACTGCGACACTGTCAGTAGATTTTTATTTATGCTAAGAAATAAATTGAAGACAGCAGAAATCGTAATAAAAAAATAATTAAGTTGTACTAAGAAGCAAAACTTTTGGCTTAAATTGCTTGATTGTGGAAACGAAACAGCATTAAGGCGACTAATATTGAATATAGTTTATCTTTATTTAGGTCAAAATGTTTTGCTGAATCTAATAGTAAATTTTTATTACCACGGGTTGGTCGCGGGAATAAAATTAAGATTAATAATAATTATTATAGTTAATCTTTAGTTTAAATCAGTAAATTTCTAAAAGTGTATTCTGATTAATTTAATAATGTAACATTGCCGGAAAAGGTAACAAATAGCTAAGAATTATTTTAGCCTTATTAATTGTGTCAGTATATGCCGTCCAGTTTTGTGTATGATTACATTGTGTTGAACAATACTTTTATATACTTTATTTTACCCCGAAAGAAGAGCAGGTATTCAGATAGCAATGACACTGTTAACTTTAAACCAGTATTTGTTTTAATGTATCCGACTGGTTTCAGCAGTTTTTTATTCTTAAATAACAATATAAGATTTAAAAAAAAACTAGTTTATTTGTTTTATTACGTGTAAGAACTTATAAAACTAGCCAAAAAATATAATTATTATTATTTTTCTTTTCATGTTTATAGGTAAAAATAAGACATTTTTTGGATGTGTAAAAAGACTGAAACACTGTAAAAGAATTTCTATCACCTAAAACAAAAAATAAAAACTTTAAGGATTTTATTTAAAAGGGCATCAATTATGTTTTGAACTGTTATCTTAAAAACAAGTGCATATACTACTGAAGTAGGAATCAATGTAGTTAAAAAAGCAATTTTTTAAAGTATCCGTACTTGTCTTTGTGAAAAAACAAGCATAAAAAATGAAATTCTACTTTTTCCTCTCCGTCTGTAGTGCTATAATCATAAACACTCATGAAAAATTTTATACAATTATTTTAAAAACAAAATGAGATATCATGTTCAAAGTGGTGCAAAATGTGAAAAAAATAAAATTTTGAGATTAATGCCTTTATAGACTTAAAATTATTAGTCTATCCTCTATTACCATCTTGCACAAAGGCTGACATAACTTTGTACATAATTAGAGTACAAACAAAAGTAAAATATTTTTTTGAAAGCTAAGAATACTGGGATTCTAAATTTAAAATATACTCAATTTCGAAAATTTTGCCAAAATAATGTTTTGGCGCTAGTCAGATACCTCAGGCACTGCATCTTTGCCCAAACTGACGATACAGTGCATCAAAATTGTATTGAATGCAATCCAGGGTAGAAAAACGATATAGCTTATCTGAGAATCGATTCGATGGAACGTGATAGGTGATCATAGATGAATTTTTTTTAAATAATTTTATATGACTTAGCAGCTTGTTTTCAATTGTTATTAGTATTTTTCTTCTACATAATGATACCATATTTTTGTATTAGATAATTTTTGACAACATAAACATTTCAAAAAAATTACATTACTTAGTGATGTGTTGATAACTCTGAAAAACTAAAGTGAATGTAATAAAATACACAATGTATAATATTATTTTAGCCATGCAAATTTTTTTTCCTAGGAGTAAATACTTTTGCATCTCACCTTTTTGCCAAACAATGCTCTTTATTGGATATCCTCCAACCGGGCAGTTGAGAACTAGGGTTTGATCTGATACGGCTGATACATTTGGAAAAGGTCTGACAAATGGTGGGCCGTATACGTTGAGTTTTGCAGCGTGCCACACAGCTCCAACATCATTGCTGACATCACAACGATACACACCACTGTCTTCCACGCGTGTGTCACTTATGTTCAAATAACTGGTCACGTGACCCTGAGCTGAAATAAAATCTCCGATTCTGATCCTGGGATTTTGAGACGAGCTGAGTTCGTGGTCATACAGTGTCCATATCACTCTTGGAACGAAGTTGCCAGCTGACACGCATTTCAAACTGACCCTCTCACCAGCGTGGACGGTTGTGTCCGGGAAAGCGGACAAAAGATATGGGGGTACATCTGCAAAATGACAAAAAAGTATTTATAATTTTACTGCTATTGCTTTCTGATATTGCTATTACTTCTATAATTGCTTAATATAGGTATCGTTACGAAGTAAAACAATTAAAACATTCCCGAAACAGCCAATTGTTGATTAAGATTATGGTTCGACAATTTTGACACCAACACCATGATGGTAACAATATAGTCAGAATTGCACACTAGCAGTCTTTATTTCACGTAAAAATTGAAACCAACGAATCTCAAGCTGGGTAGAATCAGAAGTGAGAATCCCGGTCGAACACTGACAACTCAATGCCTTACGAATGTGCCATCGATATACCATAAGAAAACAAATACAAAATATTTATGTCGTGTGCACCATAATCATCGTCATTTAACTTTGGATGACCAGACTAAACCATGTGGGGACATTTAGTGACCCCATATTAAAATTTAACATTTTAATTCAATATTTTTTTTATCATGAAATGAATCAAGAATATGAGAAATATTAAATGTTAGAAAAATATTAAATATTAGAAACTATAAAAATATTAAAAGCGCTACAATTTTTTGAAAATGAAATATTCACTCAAAATTAGCGTTAGGGTCACTTAATGACTTCACTTGGACATCCGAGTGTTAAAGTCTATTTTTAAGATTCTCGTAAAAAACAAAATTGTAAGAACAAATATTGTCATTTTTTAACTGGGGAAAAAAGGAGTAAACGTTATCGAAATATGGCTATTTTCTTTCTAGGTAATCAGTGTAAAAAAAAAAGTTAGGGAAATCGTATTTTGAAACCAAGTGTTTCATATCACAACTCTTTAATTCAATGACACAATTAAACATTTTTTTAATACTCTTAATTTACGATTAAAATATGCATTAAAAACGTGTAATTCCTCCTGAAATCAATTTAATGCTACACAAAAAATTAATGAGGCATTTTATTCAAAACACCAAACTACTTTGAAAAAATAAAAAAATAATAAGTATCGGTGATGTGAAAATCGAGACTTTACAAAGGAAACCTAGTTTAGCAGCTACTTCAGCTATTTTTAATTAAGGTTTTTAAGCCTCGCATCATAAATTTGAAACTTGTAGTTTCAGGAGCTTTTATAAAAAATAAAAAAAAATATTCTTGTAATTATTTTGAAAGATTCTCATTAAAAAAGAGTTCAAGTACTTATTAAAAATAAGTTGTGCAATGTGATAAATCTAGAAAAAAATGTTTTGCTTATAATAGCTTTTCGCCATCATGTTTAAACATCTCTTGAGAGAGTTTCAACTACTTGAACAAGAAGTAGATCTTCTATACATTATATCGATTAAATTTATTATCAATGAAGAATATTTCACATATTACAGACAGTTTATGTGGGTAGTTATTGATTTTTTTTTCAGCTAAGAACACCTTCTCTGACCTACAATATCATTTATTGTACTGTCTTTCTCACTATCAAATATCAATTAAAAACTTTTAGTTTTTATTCTCTATTTTAATCACATTTTTAGTCTGATGAAAATAGCTCCGATTTTGTAGTTTAAAAGCATTTCGCAAGGCCTTAAATGCTTTTGTCATAATGTTGTTTTGAATTATTCATAAAAGATGTTTTGTTCTACCATAATTTATGCTTTTTTTTGATCGAGTTGATTTATGTTGGTTTTCATATCATTAAAATGTAATAATAACTTGGGAAAACTGAGAATTTTTGGCACTTCCTTCTTTTTGCTTTCAAAATGGTTTTAAGACAGTCAAAGCTGCTCGTGACACTTGTGTTGTTGGGGAGGGAGCCATAGCTGAAAGAACGGGTGTCCCGATTTTTAAAATTGAAATTTAACCTCATAGACGCCTCTTGTTTTGAATCTGTAATTAAGTTTGATGAAGAGTAACTATTTACGCAAAAATTAGTAACAAACAGCGGAGAATTGGCAGAGAAAATCAAATATTCCCACGCTTTAAACATTTTAAGAGTAAAAAAAAATGGTGCTAACTTAGTTACTAAACTAATACTTATCTTTTTGTTTTGTTCATAATTACATTATTACATTTTAATTACATGTAATTACATATTACATATTTACATATTTATATTATATTATTGTAATTATGTATTTATAATTACATACTGTATTAAAAAATTATAAAAAAAATAGTAATAAATTGTGAGCAAATCGTAATGTATTGATTAATAGAAAAAATGACATTTTTATTAAATCCTCCACGTAAATCTTTTTAATCCAATGTTCACATATTGAAATTAGTGGGTATGGTCTTTTTTACTTTTACTAAGCTTATATTACGCTTTTCTAATTAGTCAAATTAAAGATTATTTTTTCAATAGAAATTTCTTCCAAAAATATTATATTTCTTGGGAATTTACTTAATTTTTGACTGAATTACATTTTATATATAATTCAATATTTATATTACATTTTATTTAGAGTTATCATTTCATAAAAATAATCTCAAAAAAATATTATTTATATTTAATAATTAAAGCAATGTTTCTAGATATTAAATTAATATTAACTGAAATATACTTCTCTTAAAGTAAAGTGTAATAAATAGCTTTCATGAATTACTTTGCAGAAAAGTTGTTTAATTTTATTACACTTTGTTATATTACGAACATTAAAAGCGAACATTATATTTTTTACTACTAATAACTAGTTTAAACAATTCGTTATTGTTAACGTTAATAACTCCTATTTTATGTGATACATTATTAGTTAACACCAACAATTAATTAAAAGATACGTCTTATGTGTTGCATATTTCCTGTTACAAATGCAATGAATAGTTTTCATGAGTTACTTCGCAGAGAAACTTCAGAATTTTACAACACATAGTTAAAATACAAACATTGAAAACTAAATACATTTTAAGCGACTTTTAATGAAAATAAAAAATTCATTATTGTTTCGGATTTAATTTACGTCTTAGGGGATACATGATTAGTTAATAAGCATAATAAATAAAAATATACGTCTTACGATCCTGTTACAAACACAACAAATAGTTTTTATAAATTATTTTGGAAAGAAACTGCAAAGCCTTACAAATAAATGGTGGTAACATACATTTAGTTATACTTAAAGTAGTATAAATTGAATATAATTTTTTAAACTACCTGTAACTAATGTAAAAATTCATTATGTTTAAAGTTACTAAGTTGGTTTTTTTCCTTAATATGATCCCTATTGCTCCAAATTGCGAAAATATAATTTTCACAATGCAGTTTCAAGGCTTTATAATTTTTCACAATAATTTAAAATAAAATTAGTTTGTGATTGCTCAACAATATTTACTAAAATGCACCTTTTTTATCACTTAAATAAATATGTACTTTATATATTTTTAATGTTTTTTGAATGAAAGAAAAAGATAGTTTTTATTATTACAATACGCGAATTTATCGAATAAAATTTATCAAAATTTAACTATTCTTCCTCATGAAATGAATAACAATAAAAAAAACAGTAAATAAGTTTACATTATTAAAACGTTTTTGTGTTGCAGAGAACAGTAATAATAAAAAATAATTTCATGAAATCTGAGATTAAATGTTAATGCATTAAATTTATTTTTCATTTCTGCTAAAAATATAAATTATATATTGTAACATTGAAATAAAAATCAGAATAAATATACCATATGTTTTTACACTTTTATAGATAGATTTAAATAAAAGGAAAAAAAAAATCCTTCCTGTCATATTGAAAGTTTTTATTTCATTAAATGCCTCAGAGAGCAAAATAAAATAAATACTTGTTTCATTTATCACCGCAAATATCTAATTTTAATCGGGTATGTTAAAAGAAAAAAATATTCAATTTCTTTCCTTTCGTAATGATGTGAACTTCACCAAACATCATATTTTTCTTGTGAAAGTATGAATAGATTATTTATTAATCCTTTTTGAAATTTATTTCATTTTTTTCCTCGCAACTCATTCTTCATATTTAGTTTTAAGCTTGTGAATTATAAATCAAAAAAAAAAAATATTTTTGAAAGTAAAACTGAAGGTATATTGAGATGAAGTACATAAGTTTTAAATATACACATTCTGTATATTTGAAGTAACAAATAAAACTGAATCAAATTAGAATATTTTCCGATTGCAAGTTAGACTTTAGATCAGAAAAAAGATGAGAACTCTCTCAACGTCACGTGAGTTAGGATATAAGGACAAATCTATGTGCTGCTGGTTGTTTACCGACATAGAATGTGATTGAATCTAGTTCTATTTTTATTTAATGCGTTAGTTTTTAACAAGGCTGAACTTGATTATAACCGTTTCCCATTTATAAACTGACGGAATATCTCTACTGTAGTGATTTAAGAGACCCTAGCTATCCAACGAAAACAAAATTATTGTTTGCATTTGCGGATATATTAGAAATCCACATTAAGAAACGTTCTAGTTGCCTTGGCCACAAAAGAGTAAGAGAAACCATATTTTGCATATTACTAATAGGTAAATTTAGTGTTATGAGTGAAAGTGGTTTTGTTGCAATTCGGGGACGTCCTGTCGTATGTGTTGGGGATGTCCTGTCCAGTTTGAATATTATGGGTCAATATTAAGGGCAGACGTGTTGTAATGCAGAATATTGACTTCGAATTTCCTCATTTTAACGCTATTCAGCACACTATTATATAAATATATATACATACATAGCAAGAAATAGGGCCAAATTGTGGGCCCCCTGTAAGGCCTATGATTATACGACAGGCCCTGTTAGGCCTATAAAGATCATGCGTCTAGACCATGTAGTAAATATTTATTATTATAAGTATCATTAACAGTCTTGGAAGAGTAAACTAGATCTTAAGAGAGTAGAGAACGGTTATGAGCCTTAGAAATTATTCAATACAATATAATAATCATTTTTAAATAAAACAGTAACTGTTTGTAT
Source organism: Parasteatoda tepidariorum (assembly GCF_043381705.1). NCBI lineage: Eukaryota > Metazoa > Arthropoda > Arachnida > Araneae > Theridiidae > Parasteatoda > Parasteatoda tepidariorum. Next base: position 25,284,384 of record NC_092204.1, read on the forward strand.
TGAACTATTTTGAACTACTCTTTAAGTTTTCACTGTGAATAGTTCTTAGAACAGAGAAGTATAGATTCATACTTAATAAATAAGAACATCAGTAACGTTAGAAAATATTAAAATTTGCAGGTCTAATTTTTTCTAGGATATTTTAGAGCTTAAATTGAAAGTTGCAATTTTTGAGCGTGATAAATTAGATTTTGAAGTAACTCAAAAATAATTCCTTTCCCATAAATTAGGTTAATAGATATATCCAGAAATCCAGTCAGCTTCAACTATTAATTATATAGAGGATGTTAATTACCTTACAGAAATGACATTGCTCACGCGACAATCCATTCTAGCATAATGGGACACCATTTTATGTAAAAAGTAAATTACTGATTTAAACTGTACAAAATCACGTATGAAATTACGTTATAAAGTGCAAGAACTTAAGGTGCATCATCCGTAAAATCCATTTTACCCGAAAATCTATCTTTACAAAAAAATATTAATTTTTGCAGTAGTACTTTTTTAACTAGCAAAAAACAATGATTTTTTGATAGTTATTATAGTAAAATTTACGATATATCAGATTTTTTGTTATGTAATATGTTCTGGTAAAAAGTAAATTACTAATCTAAACTGTACAAAATCACGAATGAAATTACGGTATAAAGTGCAGGAAATTAGGGTGCATCCTCCGTGAAATTCATTTTACTCGAAGATCTATCTTTACCACAAAATATTAATTTCTGAAGTAATATTTATTTAACTAGAGAAAAACAATAATTTTACGATAATTGTTATAGTAAAAATTACGGTATATCAGATTTTTTTTATTTCGTAATATGTTCTGGTAAAAATGGGTTTGATGGTTGATTTGATCAGGAATTTTTTACAGTGTAGTTCATACTTGGTTTTTAATGATATGATTAAAAGCGTAGTTAACCCAGTTATACAATCGTGGGAAGTATTCTTCCCATTAAATTCATCAGCATATTATATTTTCCACAGATTATTTTTTGTGGCGGTTTTTGATAACTTCAGAAAAGGAGAAAACACTTATGCGTAGGGTTTTGAAAAAACACTTATGCGTACATAAATGTTAATGTGTGTAACAGTTAAGGGCAGCGTGGGACTTAAAAAAGAGACTGATACAGGAAAGTTATTTTTTTTTCTTGGGGGATGCGCTTTCGTTCATTTGTTCATGTTTAAGGCCAATTCTCTTCACAGTTGGTAAAATTTATAAAAATCTTCACTCATTTTCCCACCAGAAGAAATCTCTTAAAAGTCAAATTTGTTTTTGAAATTGAATATCATTTTATTATCAATTTCAATCACCAAAAATCATTACATCATATCTAGAAAAAAGGGCTTTATAGAATTGATTAAGTTAGAGTTGATAAATTGAATTCAATCCTAATATTCTCTCACTTAGTTTAATTCTTTCATTCAAGTCATTAAAATAGTAGTCAGTGTGATTTATTTATTTATAATTAAGTTATTTTTTTTTCATTGTTTCCTCTGTGCTGCTTGAATTGTTCTCGTTTGATGTTTTAATCATGAATTTCTTATATCATCTATAAAATTTGGTATTTGCCGTTGTGATTTCTATCATACGAAAATTCTTTTTCTCATAAGCTCTATTTTTGGATTTTTGAGGAAAATAAATTTGTAAGTTGTAATATTTTTCCAGTTCATTAAGATCATTTTATTTTACTGTTTTGATAGTTTTAATGATTTTTACTACGTTTAGTATGCTGATTTCAAATATGAAGCAAACATTGAGTTCAAAATTTATAGTGAAAGCTTTTTTTTTACAGTGAAAAGTTAAATCTAACGAAAAAGATTTCGAATAATCGATAACAAAAACTTTTTAATTTTCTGTTTGAAAATTTCTGAATTCTTTTTAAATTTTTTTCAAATTGTTTCAAAGCTTGCAGAGGAAAAGCTCATCCTTAAAATATCATACCAAATAGTTTCAGTCAAAAAACACAAGCTTCTAAAATTTTGCTTGTCTCAAAATTAATGGCGATGAATCTTTAAAATCGAAGATGATAGAGAAAGAGAGTTTACTTATTTTAAAGTAAAAATAAGTTCAAAAATTCATGCATATTTGCGTCGCTCTCTGTTATTTTTTGTTCATAATAAACAAGATTTAAGAATTTTAAAAAAAAATTCTCGTTTTAAATATCTTCAGAAGTTCTAAAAATTATAACGTTTTTTAACAAGAAAATACTTTACATTGTTTTCTTTAAAATAGCATTTATAATAACAGTATAAAAGATTATTTTATAAAATTATAAGAAAAATCTTATAGAGACATATTTTTAAATTTTGTATATTTATACAAATATATTTATGCATTATACATTATGCTTAATCCTGTACAAAAGACTAAATATCAAAAAGGAACTATTTTGAATAACATAAAAATACTTAGTAAAATATTTCATATTTTACACTCCTTTTTTTAGTAAAAAAGAGGATTTACCTATGCACACTCTAAGCATTCTTTGGCAATTACGCTTGCTTATTAAATTATAAGAGAAGAGTTTTTCTCAAAAGTATTTTGTTTTTGTTCACTTTGATGAGTTTGTTTATTACTATTTTTAAGCACTTTCTGAAGATCATTTATTTATTTAGATAAAAGAGGAAGGCAAAATTAAAAATAATTAATTTGTTCTTAAAATCTAAAAAAAATAGTTCTGTTGTAATAATTTAATTACAATAAAGAACAATGAAATTTGGAATTTTTCCTCGAATTCGTTAATTTTGCGCACCTTTTTTAAAAACTTAAAATATTCTAGGAAAGTTAAAAGATTTGTAACTTAAAAAAACTTTGTAGCGACGAAACTATAAAAAGAAATATTTCAGGTTTTTATTGATTTTCAAACCGCATTTATGTTTGGAGCAGGAAATCAATAATCCGTTAATCTATTACAGAGTAATATAGATATACTGTTAACATTCATTTACGGATTTAATGTTTTTGAAAAAAATTTTAATTTAAGTAAAAGAGGTTTAACGTCATTTTTTTTACAAATTGGTCAGATTTTTATTAGTCAATTTAAACTATCCAAATGAATAAAATTATATATGCAGATATACTGTTGTATAGATATACTATTATATAGATATACTGTTAACACTCATTTAGGAGTTTAATGTCTTTGAAAGAAAAATTAAACTTAAATGAAAAAAAGGTAAAATGGCAATTTTCTTACAAACGCATCAGTTTTTTATTACTCAGTTCAAATTTACAAAATGATTAAAATTGTATATATATATAGATGTATTGTTATATAGATGTACTGTTATATAGATATACTGTTAATATTCACTTAGAAGTTTAATGTTATTGAAGCTAAACTTAAATTAAAACGATACAATGTCAAATATTTGACAAACTGTTCAGTTTTTTATTTTAAGAAGACAAAGAAACTCCTGGATAAATACCCCCAGAGGTATGATTTGTCATGAGAACATGGAGGACTTTATGACCTGTCAGATTTAACATGCATCAGTCACCATTTACTACACGGGAGTCTTAGGCTGGCGAGGATCGATTACATGACCTCTTGGACCTGGGCCTAGTGCCCTACCAACCAGGTCATTGTGTATGTCAGTGTATCAGTGCTTACGATATGATTTGAGTATTGACTCTACGGTTATTGAAACTCCAAGACTACGATTTGGATCCGCAATCTTGTAATTTTGAATCCAATTCAGAAGATAAAAGGAATAGCAGGATAAAAAAAATTTAAAAATAATATAAAATAAAAAATTTTGAAACAAATTAACCTTCGATCGAGACTTTTTTGGGAATTAACCAATGCTTGCGTTGCAGGGTGAGGAGCGCAGCGAAAATCTCCAATGGTTAGTCTGACGGCATTTGGATTCTAACCCATGATTCGTTTTTTATATGTATTTCACGTCAGCACTGAGGTCATTGCTAGCAAGGAGAAGAATTTGATTCGAGTATCCATCGCTGGGATTTGAACCTAAGTCATCTCCAGATGAGAATGAATTATTTGACATCTTACAAAAGACAACTCTGAATACATTCCTAAGTATATAGAGTAAATATTTCTTTTATGAAAGGCCATTGAAAAAAAATTCAGAAAAATTACATAACTAAGAATACCTTACGAAGAATTATCACTTTTATCATTGCAGTAGTTATGATTTTATCATTATAGTTCAATCACTTGTCATTACAAAAATATCAAGAATGAGCGATCCACCCAAGAAAATTAGGCGCCACTACAAACACATCGTCACCACAAAAATTCTGGCGGAAAAAAAAATCGGTACCAAGATGTTTAGGGTGTTAAGTAGGTGCATGGTGTCAATCGTGGGTAGTGATACAAATATAATTTAATTCTTATTAAAGTAATTATTATTTATTCATCGCAATTTCATCATTTCCCAAATTACAATTTCATTATTCTAGTTTAATCATTTCTCAAATTATAATTTCATCATTGCAATTAAATCATTTCTCAAATTGCAATTTCATCATTGTAGTTTAGTCATTTCTCAAATTATAATTTCATCCTTGTAATTAAATCATTTCTCAAATTACAATTTCATCATTGTAGTTTAATCATTTCACAAATTATAATTTCATCATTGTAATTAAATCATTTCCCAAATTACAATTTCATCATTGCAGTTTAATCATTGCTCAAATTATAATTTCATCATTGTAATTAAATCATTTCTCAAATTACAATTTCATCATTGTAGTTTAATCATTTCTCAAATAATAATTTCATCCTTGTAGTTTAAGCATTTCACAAATTATAATTTCATCATTGTAATTTAATTATTTCGCATTAAAATTAAAATTTCATCATTGTAATTTAATTATTTCACACTAAAATTGTGATTTGATCAATATAATATTATCATTTATCTTTAAAATAATGGTTTAATATACCAAGAAATATGTTGTATTTCTTAACATGATGTAATTAAAATAATGAACATTTAAACGATTTTACCGGTCATAAAAATAATACTTTGACGTATCAAGTTCTTATTAAGTTTAGAACTATTAAAATAATTATCATAATAAATGATATTTTTACTCAAATTAGTTATTTCATTAGTTTTAGTAGTTTCTACATTGAAAAATTATTTATACTTCTTTCCTATACTTGGCCTCAATAAATAGTATTACTATTATTTTTTGGTAGTTAACAGTATTGATTTCATATATAGTATTTAAAATAGTTGGTACCGATAATTCCATTTGATACTAGGAAAGTATCGATACTGCCCACTGGTATCGATACTTTCCTTTGATGGATTCAAAAAATTATATCCTTGTCCTTATAATAATACAGCGGTAAAAATTAATTTTTAAAAAAATTCTTTTAATTTAGCTATAACTTCGAAGAATAGGTTTCTAATCTTCTTTCCTTTAGTAAAGAATATCTAAATATTTACTTTTTTGGAAACAAAAGAAGTCGATTTCAATCTTTCATTAAACTTTTTTATATTTTAATTCTAAATGCAATGAATAACTTTATTCAAGTTCATTCACAGGGTTTCTTTTTCTTTTCACTCTTACTTGAAAATGAAAAACATGAAAATGTCTACGAGACAAAGTAAACATAGTCTAGACAAACTTTCAATGAATTTCAGAAGAAGAAATTTTTAAACCAAACCAATGTAAACCCAATTAGTTAAGTTTAAAAAAATGTGCACAAAACTTTGCGTGCTTGAAATTGTATTTATTTTTTCAAGTTAACCTGCCACAGACGTTAGGAATCAAATTTAACTGGTGTTTTAATCAATGAATATGATACAACATTTCAAGCGAAATAGGCAATCAAACAAATGCTTCTCTGCAGTAATAAGAACTGTAAAAAATACACTAGTCATTAAAGGAAAATAATTTGAAAGATACATAATTACTATCTAATTAGTGGATTAAATACAGCCAAATTTTCAAGCAAGTCAGTTTTCTAACTTTAGGAGAAACTATCACTGATAAAACGTTGATAACTGATCGTTTAATAGATATGAATTTTTGAATTGGAATTGTGACAAATATTTTAATATTTATATAAATCACGATTTTTTTAAAATTTTGTTTACGCACTATTATTTTATTGATCAAAAATTTTTTAGATTGGTTGAAAAATTTGGTAGACATAAATTGCTATTAATACCGCAGTTTTAAATTTGTTGACTAATTCTTAGATTGAATAAAGTAATTGCTTTGACTGTATTAAATCCAACTACTAATTGCTATTTAAGTGGATTTAATACAGCCGAAATTTCAAACAAATCGGTTTTTAAACTTTAAGCAAAACTATCACTGATAAAGCTTCAGTTAATAAATATAAATATTTGTATTTGAAATGTGATAATTATTTTAGTAATTTTCTCTATCCCAATTATTTTTTTTAGTTTATGCACCGTTATTCTCTTAATAAAAATTTATAGAATGGTTGAAGAATTCAGGATTAAATTGCTTTGAACACCCCATTTTTGAATTAGCTGACTAATTCTTAGATTGAATAACGATAAAACAAATGTTCTATCACTCAATTCAATTACATATCTGTATCAACTAGCCAAAACTTTAATATTTTTTAGGCTTTTATTAAAATTAGGAAAGTTTTCTAGATTCCTTTTTTGTTCTGAGAATTTGTGAATCAAATATAGTTTGGTCTAAGAAAACATTGTATGTTTTTTTCCCTTAAATGTTTCATAATTTCAAATTGAAAGCTTAAAATACTATTTGAAATGCAGGAAAAAATAAAAAATAGCTACACCCTATGCTTGGCGCCCCTTTCTAACTACCGAAGAATATACTACGCAATCTTATAAAGTTAAGCTACTGAAATAATCTCACTACCGAGTCAGACGTAAACTTTAAATGTAAACTTTGAATCGCTCTCCTACCCAAACTATGGGGACTATATTTCTCAGATTGCGGCTACCCCCTAAGTTTCGTGAGTCAGAAATCCTAATCCGTTGTAAAAAAGGTATGTTTATTTAGCGAAAGTACGTTTTTGTGGCAAATTTCGTAACTTAAAATAGCACCTGCACTACATAATTAGCATATTTGAGGTCACCCCCTCGAGTCATTAAGATGGAGACCTAGAACGTGAAGATCTGATCATTAGATTAAAAGATTTTCAGATTGGTCCATTTTTTTCCTCACTAAACAATCATTTATTAAAAAAATTTAAAAAAAAAACATTTCTCCTTTTGCAGACATATATTTTAAACATAATAGACTGCTTTTTAGAATCTTCATTTCGAAAACATTCGTTTATGAAAATCAAATCGTTGCCTTCCAAATAATCAGTCAACTAAAAGTTATTATTGTTTTCAATAACTACAAGAATTAAAATAAAGTAACATATCTTCTCTTATTCAGAAATATTTTTTTTCTAATACATAAATTTTTAAAATACGGTAAGCATTAGACTGCCATTAGCATATGAAAACCCTTTAAGGTTATAAATCGTTAATGAAAATGAAGTTTTTAAGGTAATTATTATTGTGAGACTGGAGCCATGGTGGCTCACCTGATAGAGCACTCGCTTTCCATTGAGGGGTCCCAGGATCGAATCCCAGCGATGGTTGGTAGATGAGAATTCCACACCCGGCTTGCACCGGCAGCAGTGCTGACGTAAAATATCCTCAGTGGTAAACGGATCATGGGTGAGAGTCCCTTGCCGTCAGACTAACCGTGGGAGGTTCATGTTGTCCTCCTCTCCATGTAACGCAAATGTGGGTTAGTTTCCTCAAAGTGTCCTCCACGGAGGCAAATTTCTCCCAATACTTGATCCAGGAATTCCTTCTTCCTCTGGATTGGGATCAAAATTACAAGGTAGCGACGTTGAAAATTAATAGTCATAAACTTAAAATTGGATCGATTGGTCAACGGCAGTTATAAAATAAAATGCTATTGCGAAACAAACTTTCCAATCTTTTATACTTTATTTAGTTAAATGCCCTGTACTCAACTGGAAATCTGCTTCAAAAATCCTGACTAAGAACAGCCTTACTTAATATTTTTTAAGAATGACGAAAGGGTTAAAAATAAAATCTTATTAGTGCCTGATTCATTCAAAGCAAAAATATATGTAATTTTATCATACCTCCGATTTTGATTTGTGCTGTTCCTTGAGCTCCGTCCACGTCATTGTAAGCGAAACACTGATACATGCCTTTATCTTCTCTCCTCACAGACGTTATGTGTAGAACATCTCTCGTTAACAATTGGACTCTCGAGTTGGCAACCAAGTGTCTCTGGTCTTTCCGCCATGCAATTGTATGCACTGGGTGGCCACTCACCGAACAGTTCAAGACAGCAGTTTCACCTATATTCAGTGTTTGGTGCTCTGGTATGATTGTAACACGAAGCGGTGCTGCATTTAGAAAGAAAAGTACCCATTAGTGTGTATTTCTAAACCTATTGGAGTGAATCATTTTATAAATAAACATTTCAATTTGAAACTCTTGCATGTTTATGTGTGATAATTATTTAATCAGTGATCTGACCTGATCTTGAAATTCATGTAATCTCCAAATGGCACCCTCTTTGTGCAATTTAAAAAGAAAAGATGTAGTTTGAAATGTTCTTAGACTGTTTTTTATCGAGTTGTTTTCAACGCTGAAAATTTTAAAATAAAATTTTTAATATCACGTCGGTAAACGTTTTATTCTAGTCACAGCTCGATATGCGCGTTTAAGAAAAAGGACACAGCTCGAGATGCGTGTTTAAGAAAATTGACGCAATTTGAAATTAGCTTTTTCAATGCTCAACTCGAATTTAACTCTTAAACGAGTAAGTTTTTTCTTAGTTTTTCTTACTTTTTCAGCACTTAGTATAATCATTATGAGACCAAATCCTGGAATACCGGGTTGGGGTGTTCAATTTTCTTAAACATCTTTGTACAATTTCTTTGATATGCATTTCGAGTTTCGTAATTTTGCTTTGGAGGTGTGTCCACTTTCTGAAACATGCATTTCGAGATGTGTCCATACTCCTGAACACGCACTTTAAGTTGGATCCAGTGTCTTAAAAGCGTATTTCGAACTTTTTCAAGAATAAAAAGCTCGCAGACGAGATATTCTTGTTTGTTCTAAAAAAAAATTTCTGAAATTTTTTTATAAATTATTTATTTTAATGATTTACAAAATTTGCTTGCTCCATATCTAATTAACAGGTGCTTAAATTTTATTTGTAAACTTTGCATTAAAAAATGTCACACTATATACTAATATTTTCTTTTAATATTAAACTGGACCTTATGTAAGTACTCTTTAAACCCAATTCTCAATGAATAATGTTCTTTTTTTTGTAAAGTACGAGACGTAAATTATGAGATAACGACTAGATTACGTCTCGTACAATGCAGATGAGCTAATATTTTTCAATCTGTAAGTATTTAAAACAATTTTAATCACCTCAAATTTTGGTGATAGAGAGGGGTGGCTAACTTCCTATTGTTGCTAAGAAACATCCATCAAATAGGTTTGCCATAATTTTGCTCTCCGAGACGTTTTCCACCGACATGCTAGGCTTAGCAGAAGCCAATAGCAAAGTAACAGTATGGGATGGATGATGATTGTTCTGCGCTAAAATTATCTCACAATGTCTTTCAAATCAGAGTAGTTAAAATTTCGGCTAGACTGAATTAAGGCTGAATTTTTCGTTAGAATATGAATTAAAATAATATGATATAGTTTTCCCACGTGAAAATCACGATTTCTTTGGTCATCATCCGCTTAAATTTTTAAACAAATTACTTTATTATTTTTTATTTGCTGTTATTATTTTTTATACTTAATCTAAAGAAATTTGACTTTATTCTCTACCGTATTTCGTGCTCTGAACCGTAGGAGGCAATATTTGTAGAAGTTGTTTCAACTTCCGGTAGAAGTTGTGGTGGAAGCTGTTCTGTTTTTGGAGGTACTGAAGTACTGATTTGTTATCTGAATTTAAGATGCTTAAATTCCTTAAAGACTCATCACACCGAATTCAATGAAGAGAATGCGTTAAAGAGAACAAAACTGGAAAAAAGGCCACGTTCTGCTATGACATCGAATGAGAGCAGCAAGACTTTGAGTAGGATTTTTTTTAAGATAGATGGAGAACAGAGATGTCCAAATCAGAGGTTAAACTTTTTGACCTGAGCCAAATAAATAACTTAATTGACGTAATTTTGTGGTTGGGAATAGCCACCACAAAATAATCTAATCGGAATCCTTCTACGATTCCAACATTCCAACCAGATGATTCTTATTCCAATTCCAATAGAAACGTGTTTCTAATCGTTACTACTGGTAAATGATTGATCGTTGCTGAATTTTCATTGGGCAGAAAAGTGAAGTTTGACGTCAGCTTACATATCTCTATATTATATCAGGGCTAAAGAGAATGGAAGGGCTAGTTCACTCCGCTCTTAGAGCTGAAGCTATGATTTCCCTCCTCATGACGTCACTTTGTCTACAGATCTCGGAGATCGCAAGCGAAGATATTATGATAACTTTGCATCTTTTTCTTTGTAAAAATCTTTACAAAGAGAACTGGCTTCAACTGTTTTCTGGTTATTAGCTTTCAAACTTTACGTAATTAACACATTATTTCCGTTCATAAACATAGTTCAAAAAAACCTTCTTGGCCATTATATTAAAAAAAAATACCATTTTAAACTTATAAAAATATTTTACTAGTTGGCGAAAATGACACTATAAATACTTTATTTAAAAAAGTTCAGTTTTAACTTTAATTATTAAGAAAAATGAAAGCATATATCGAGACTTTTTTATCTACATATTCTTTTATAACAATAAGTTGAGTTAAATTTAGAATCCCTGATTTTAAAAATATGCCATTAATTTGTTCATACTTAATCATTAGGAAACATCAACCTTAAACGCTAATTACTGAAACAAAATTATAATTTAGGCTCATAATGACATTAGAAATTTTACAATTGCTTATAGATATTTAAATTTACGATGATATAATTTATAGATATTTAAATTTAAGAGAATATAATTTTTTAAAAAATCATAAATATTTAGAATAACTACATTAATAATATGTTATGAAATTGGGAGAATTTCAACTATATACTATATATTTTATTTATTCTTTTTATTTACATTTTAATATTCTTTGACTTTATCATTTTTTTTAATTTTTTTCACCCACCTTTCTTTTTGAAGTTACGAGGCTGTTTCTATTTAGATAATGAATTTTTATAAAAGTTCTTAGCGATAGAATAAACGTATTGCTGTTTTATATTAACTGTGTCATTTTGGAATCCATTCTTTACATAGTTGTTCATTTAATTTGGGGAACACGCGGAAAATTATATTTTTTCCTTTTGTTTTTCTATCAGAAATTTTGCAAGTTGCAATCGCGCAAACTGGCATTACGATAATAGTTTTAAATGTTTGTAAATTCACTGCAAAAACTGAGGAAAGTCATTATAGAAAAAACAAATGTCTTAGTTAGAGCTATTAAGGCCGAACACTCCGTTCCTGAAGTAAAAGTGCGAACTTTGCGTTAGAGAAAAACTGAGGATTGGCGCGGCGAGAGTTTCTACAAAGGAGTGAACCAGTCCTTCTATTCTCTTTAGCCCTGATATTATATGCTATAAGCAGATTATATGAAAGAGCTTAAAAACCTGACCGATGGACGGACATAAAGGTTTAGGAGGCACCATGAATTCTATTGAACGCCTTGTGTTCTTGGTACTGTAATATCACAGATTATACAGTCTTGCGACGACTGTATTCAAGAATTTTGAATTGTGTACAGTTCCATCTGTTGAATGTAACTTACAAAATTTCTATATAAACTTTTTACAGCTTTCGAAATGAAAACACCGTTTGTTTCATTAATGTATATATATATTTTTTGTTTCTGCGTTTTTTTTTTTTTAATTAGTCAGTTCTCCTCTGTTTGGCATCCTGTGTTTACTGCTATGTTTTCTTTCCGGTTTGCCTCTTATTTTAGTTCTTTTTGAAACTCATTGAAATGTCTCATGAAACATAACATTAAAGTAAATTGTTTTTCAAATTTAAATAAAAAGAACTATTTATCGTAAATTTAACACATGGTTGGAAACACACCTCAGCTATGATTGGTGCAAAAAAGTAATATACGCACATAAATTTGAGAGAAAAACAATTGCATTTGTTAAGCGAAAGTGGCAATTACAAGCTTACCAGTTACAATAAGTACTGTATCGGTTCTTTTGCTGTCACCGATACCGTTTGAGATAATGCACTGGTACTTCCCGCCATCGGAGAGTCTCACGTTGCTTATTTGCAACGTTCCAGACGTGATTTTCGTTCTTTGATCTGCCATAACGGGAAATAGGCCATTTGGTGTTTCTTTCAGCCATCTAAGGAAAACAAATATTAAAATAATATAGATTTCGAAACAGCATTTTGTCAGCTTCGTTATAAATGTCTTATTTTATTTTATAGCCGTCGTTGAACAACCGACACAATTTTTTGGGTTTACGACTACTAATGTTCAACTCCGTAGGCTTGTAATTTTGAACCCAATCCAGAAGACAAGGGAACTCCTGGATCAAATAATGGGAGAAATTTGCCTCATGGAGGACTTTTTTAAATGAAAGTAATCCGCATTTGTGTTACATGTAGAGGAAAACCGCGAAAACCACCCACGGTTAGCCTGATGGAAAGGGGACTCTCACCCATGATACGTCAATCACTGATGATATTTTGCGTCAGCACTGTGGTCGGTGTAAGCCATATGTAGAATTCGTACCGACGAGCAATAGTTGGGATTCGAACTCGGTTCACCTCATTGGAAGGCGAGTGCTCTATCCCCTGAGCCATCACAGCTCTCTCTATAAATATCGCCATTAATATTGAATTTTAAGAACTCGAATATCTTTCAGAAGGGCAAAGCTCTTGCTAAATAATTCATCTAACGAAAAATATTCAGCAATAGTTTCAAACACGCTGAGTGTTCCATAAAGACTACCCTTTACACGTAGTCAAGCCAGTCATCGGTGACACGGAGCTTTCCGTTTGGACCATGTCAGTCATCGGTGACTGGCAGTACAAAATATAATATAAAACTAAAAATATTACATTGTTTTAAACAAACTTATTTAAATTTACTTAATTTTTATTTATTATAAATGAAATTTATATGTATTTCAATCTGTTATTAATGCACTTCACATATCCATTCCACAATATTTTGCATACTCTGAAGAGGGTTTCTTATTAATATTTGTGGAGCACAAAAAGTTAATGTATAATTTTGTATTTCCTGTAAAAAAAAATTATGGAAATTTCGTACGTGTTAAGGAACACAAACAATTATTTATATGAGAAAAAGAAAAATTTTTCTAACCACTATCAATCATTATTGATGACGATTAAAAAAAATGAGTAATAAAGGTTTTCAAAAAGGCAATACCCAAATAAAATCTTACAGACTGGAAAAAAAATTTAATTTAAAAATAACATAAATAAAAAGAAATCTAATCAATTCTTCGAGAAGCTAAATTTAAGAATATTAATTTCTTTTCTCTACTTATTTTAAAATTTTTAATGCGTGCTCTAAATATTTAAAAATAAACGTTTGAAGAAGTAACAAATATAAATAATTTATACTCATATCTTTTTCAAAAAGTTATTTAAGAAAAATAATGAGATCCAGTTCAAACTAAGCCATGTTTATTTCACTTTATTGCCACTTTATTTGAAAAAACTTGAATAACTGCAAATAGCAAGCAAAATAATTTCCAACATAAGGACATGACAATATGAACAAATACAATTACCTTTCACAAAGTAATAGCATTCTTTTTGCACTATTTGATTAAATTCGGAGACACATCATTTTGACGGATGCACGATATAAGAAAGAAAAAGAACCTTTAAGAGGGCGAAGTGATTATTATGAATCTCCGCATCTAATTTGCATGCAGATGAGCTCCCCGAAAAAAAGTTAAGAAGAGACAAATTTCCATAATCTTTTAAAAAAAAGAAGGGGCTTCGTTTATGAAGCTTTTGTTTCGGTTGAAAGTTCGATGAGCGTGAAGGATCTAAAGAATAATAATAAGAAAAGAGAAAAGAAAAAGCACGTGACGTATAAAGCTTGAAAGAAAGGAAGGGGGTTCTAACAAGCCCTGTCATTTTCTTTATTAGAATGAGGTAAAGAGTTTACAACGTTTGGAAGTAAAATAATGATCATGTGCTCGAGATGGCCTTTATTCTGAAGTGCTCCTATAATGAAAGCCATGAATCTTTCTAGCAAAAGGCTCATTATTAAGTTTTTAAAAATAATAGTTTGTCACTTTGCCGGCTTTTAATATAAGCCCATTAATGAGAGGAATTTATCTGAGATTTCGAAAAATGCATTTTCTGGCTGCTTGAATTGCATCAAAGGGATATTGTAAAAGTGTTTTATGCGTACTTTTAAAAGTATTTTGTGAAGATAAATATTGAAGGTAATAAAGTTAAATATATAATATAAATATTAAAGCATTAACATAACATTGACTAAGTTTTTAATAACGAATTTACAATTTAATTTGATTATCAATCGAAATGGGCAGTTGCCAAACTTCTGACAACAATTAAGTTTTATTCATAATAACAATTTTAGGATAAATTTATAGCTTTATTTAGTGAAGGGAACTGACATTAATTATTGCGAAAGTTTTCTTTCAATACCTTAAAACATATTTTTTTAGCCAAAACGACTGACTTTAAACATTGATGATTTTTTTAACCGATTTAACACCAAAAATTATTTTTTAAATAGTTTCTAGATGCTTACAAATGTAAATAAAAGTTGATGGTTTAAATAGATTAAATTTCTTCTAGCTATCGTTTTTTTTTGACCAGGTCTGACTTCGCCGGACTTTAAAGAATTAGATACAACAACAAAAGATAATAAGAGTATTAAGTTTAAAAATAAGACTGTATACTTTGATCATATCCTTAACAAATGACAACAATACATAAGTTATATTCTACTGTATAAAATATATACAAAAAAAGGAATTGAGTGTTATGATGCTTGTCTTAAAAAGTAAGGTATGAAAACTCGCCATTATGTTCAGCTAAAAAAGATTAAAACAAGTACTGTTAACCTGTTCATGTACCCTTTAAAATAATTTTTATACTAATTGTGTAACTATTTCAACTATTTATTTAAATATTTCAATAACAAAATGCACTTTTCTTACAAGTGGAGTATATGGTTATCCAAAAAAAAATTTTTTAGCATATGTAACGCCAATAGTTTTTTCCATATTATAATGCTTTTGAAAACCTGATGTCCTATAAAAAAGTTATAGTGTTAATTTCATTTAAATTTAAAAATAAAATGTATGTCGCATAAGTAGGGAATATTTAGTTCATGAAACACAAAATAGCAATAGAATTTATAATTCGCTGCTGTTAATGTAGTCATTCCCACTTTTTGAGAAGAGCATATTGAGATAAATGGATTTTTCATTGCTGTTAATATAATGTTTTTAGTCGTTTTGTGAAATTTCCTTTACCTTCGTCAGATTTTTTTTCTGAAACTGCTTAGTATATTGCTTTTCTGGCATTTAACTGATAGTAGTTTACTGAGAATATTCAGCAAAGTGTTGGCTGATTTCAAAGTTAGAATTATTTTAGACAAAGAGCGAGCTATGGAGGAATGAAACAAAAGGTATGTTTTTTCGTGAGAGATATAAAAATTTTAAGCAGAAAGTTTGGAATTTCGTTGCAAAATCTTCAGCAAATGACGATGGAAGCCATCAATGAACAGTGAGATCAGTTCAAGCACTGAAACGTGAAAAGTGGTTATCTTACCGCATTAAACCATGTATTCTTTTAACTAACGTGTGCTGTTTTTAGAATTGGAATACCGCAAATCAAACATACAGTCCTGCGACATTTGTATTTTTTTCAAGTACTCATTGCGTAACCTTTGTAACTAAATTTCTGCATTAAAAATTCATTCCATTCATAATAAACACACCATTTGTTTAAATCCTTTATAATCCTTCACTACCAAGATTTTAAATTTTGAAATCAGTCAGTATTCCACTCAAAACTATTTATCTATGATAGCAAAGTTAGAAATGTGGCATTCAAAACTATGCTATAAAAACAAACTCGCAAAGTATGAATTACTCTTAAAGATTTTTCTCATAGACTGGATATGAGACACATATGGTAAAGTGTGAAAATCGATTATTTAATGTACTTAATTAGAGTGATTATAATAATATAGTACTAGTTGCAAGAAATTATTTATACAAAAATTTGGTGCACATATTATTTTGTTCGGCATTTATTTACATGGGTGCCTGCCCGGTATTCCCTACATAGATGATTTTATAAGTTTAAGAACTATTGCATGGTATTCCTAAAACTGGTATTAAACAGGTATATTCCTAATAGAACATCACTAATAAGAACCATATAAATTAACCAAAAAAAAATTTGATTTTTAATATAAACTAAATTTATTTAATAAAGAAAACGCTGCCTTCAACTCATTACTACTTATTAAAAAACAATAGAAAAGGGGGGAAAGGAAATGAGCTGTTATCTTTTACGGGGTTTACATATGACAAATCATTCTATCATACTTCATCTGAAAATCAATTTTCGTTAAACAATGCCGACGTAGTGCATAGGTTTCGCGTACAGTGCTCTCATTTCCTGTATGACTTGTAACGTAAATTCATAAGTACAGTGTAACCATTCTTCCTGGAACTTATGATATATTGTTTTTACCAATAAGATAATCTTTACATAGTGATTTGAAGAAAACAAAAACTAAAAACAAAATATTGAGCATTTAAAATAAATGTTGCAACATTTTAAATTCAAAAATTGAACTTGATAATAAATGAATTGACATTTCATAACACAAATAAAAGAAAAAGTTATGATAAGGTGTGTTGTTTATTTAAAATAATGTAAACTCACTAAAAAGCAAAAAAGATATTTTTAACATTTTTTCTAAAATCATTTTTCAAGAATAAACACTTTTAATTATATTATTTTAAAAGAAAATTACTTTTTTGTTATTTTTAATTTCTTACGTCTATGAAAGTACTTTTATACAACAATTATTATAATGTTTTGCAAATTTAAATTATTTTTTTGAAATAAATTTCTAACATTCGTATGTTTCAAAGTATTTCCAATATAAGAACTTTAAAAAAATTATTATTATATTAATGAAATAGACATTTTCATGTCTTTCATTTTTTTAACTAGTTAAAAGAAGTCTGTTCATTATCATAACACATTTCTGCTAATAAAAATTAACAAACACATCACGGAAATTCAACATTTAGAGCCATTTTTTCCAACAGTTTTAAATTGTTCTGAGAATAATATCGATAATTCCTTTTTATAGATTCCTGCTTAAATCCTATAATGGTGCTTAAAGTTCGAATATTTTAAACAGAAGTCGAAAAAAATCAAAGACACAAACATTAGAAAGTATAAAGTTTAAATATAAATATTTTTCCTAAGCGATATAATTAAGAAATCCATTTCATTCAGTAAAACTTTTTAAGTACGCCAGAGTCTGATAATAATTCATCTCTAAATTACAAAAAAAAATGTGTCTGAAATATAAATAGTAAAAATAGTAATTTAACGAAAAACTTGGAATGTTGATAAATTGTAAGTGATTAGCATAATTATGGTTTCTTTTAAAAAGCAAACATTAAAAAAATAGTTACAACATTTGCACGTCCTTGATAAAATATCTATAAAAAAGATTAGGACTCTAAAAATTAATACTCCTATTAATGAGATGTGAAAAAATTTAACAGTCGGAAAAATAGCCTGCAATTATTTAAATTGTTCTAAAAAGAAAATGTGGAAGTATTTAAGCTTCTTTTCCTCTCGTCAGAGTACAATTAAATCCTTTAGTAGAGGGGTAGTTTCAATGCTTAGTTACTTTTCGAAAAATAAATAAAAAAAGAATGTTTTCTCACTTCGGCTGTTTTATCGATTGAGAAGCACTTTTTACGCTTTGACAACCATTAGAATCCTTTAACGCAACTGTATTTTTTTCCCTCCTTTGATTTTAATATTCACTTTTGCAGAATTTTTGAATATATTTTTCATTTCTTTTCAGAATTTTTCTTCTTCGCGTTGTGTGAAATTCCTCTTTAGTTTAATTTAAATACTTGTGACGTGGTTACCGCAAGCAAAGAAAAAATATATTAATTCCATATTCTGCATTTTAAAAATTATATTTTTTCTTCTTCTTTACATTCACCTTTTCAGAACAAACATAGGTTTCTTTTGGCGTTATTCCAAGTTTTGCTTTTGAGTTGAATACCACAGCTGGTTGTGATAAACAGTTTGAATGATGAGCGAATTAAGCAAAAGAAAGCGATTATCTCAGTTCTCGAAACAAAACCAACTTTAAAAATTCATATTTTAAAAATGTGTTTTAATTTAGCGAAAACTTGAATGTTATGTAAGCAATTAACACGCTTAAAAAAGAACAATTTATTAAGTTGAAGTAAGTTCATTTAAATATGAGCAGTCATAAAAAAATAATAATAGGTTGAAGTAAAACTTGCCTTTAAAATATACTCGCATCAGTGCTTGAAGAATTTAATGCTAGAATTCGACTTATTTGATTTCTTAAAGAGTTAATCGCTGTTTGGGAAGTTTATAAAATTATTTCAGAAGTAAAGCTTTTTTTTCTTCTTTAAAATGAGCCGATTTCAACTATGTTAAGTCAAACCGAATTTTATTTCGATATAAACGGAATTTTTGATAATTAGTCTTATTTTTTGCCTCTGTTATTTCTAGAAATATTTACTCAATCATTGTTCCATTTACCCCATTTATTTAAATTTTAAAAAGGTTGCAAATCATAAATATCGTGTTTGGTTTCTTCTTATTTTAATAAAAGCTAAATACCGTTTTTAAAATTAATTTTTATTATACTATTATGTTTTATGAAAATGTTATACATTATGGTCATGTAGCGCATCTACCACTAAAATTCCAGTTTGCTATTATATAAGACATGTTAACTTGATTCTATGTCGGGGTACCTTTTTCATAAGCGAAAGTTGACGTTGTCGATAACACTCGCCCCACATGGGTGATATGTGGACGTGATCTGCACACGCCTACCTCATCATACACGTCCACTTCGATTTGAACACGCCTACTTCGATAGATGATCCACGTTGCCCAGTTAACTTGCTGTTTGTGACTGCGACATTGTCCTAATCACGCTGTTGCTACTCAGTCTCGATCACACACGACGTCTGACTGTATACACCCCACTGCTAATGACAACACAGGAACGACCGTGAACTTAGTACAGCTCTAACGATCAGCACTCAAAGTCCAGAGATCTTAATATAGCTCTCCCGACTTCTCACGAAACAGTAATGAATCAACTAGGGGTATCCGTTCATCGAATTCTATCACAGATAAAACTCTGGTTGGGGAGTACTGTAGCGTGTCTACCTCTACAACTCTTTTCATAGATGAAGATTGACATTGTCGATAACAATCGCCCAACAGACATTACAACTTTGCTTCATCTTAAATTTTATTGAGCGAACATTATATTAACAATCAGTATCGGGAAAAAAACTACTCATTTATGCTTGTTCCAGTGTTTAATAACGGAATAGAAGGAGGGAATTTATTGTAAGATTTTTATTTACATAATTGAAAGACATCAAAAAGGGAATATTTAAATATTTTGATTTGTCTGTTACATTGAGCCCTATCTCTTCCAGTGAACTTTTTACTGAATACTACTTCCAAAAATGATTGCCCATTAATTCTAAAAATAATCTTTAAAATGGAAATTAAACATTTATGACCCCTTCGTGAAAGTAAAGAACATCTGGTGTTTGGAATTTTTCAGACATATCTATATCAAGCAATGATTTTAAGTAAAACGACTTGTAAGAGGACGCTACTGTTAATCTGTTATTAAAAAGTTCAGTACATCTAAGAAATACTTGTGACGGAGAATTTTTTTTATAATACCTCTTTTAACTTTTATAGGGTGAAATGATTTGAAAAATGCCGTACGGCATTTTTCAAATCAGTTAATATACCATATGGCATATTAAAGTGACTACGAGTTACTTGATGAGATGGTTTACTGCCATGCATATGATTAATTTATATGAAATTATAGGTAATTGCGACATTATATTCACCTGTATTCTGGAGCTGGCTGAGCTGTAGCTACACACGGTATACGCACGTAACTTCCTTCACCAGCTCTCACCTGTGATTGGCTAAAAGTTACTCTAGGTCCCATTGGTGAATGTGGCTCTGTAATTACACAAATGTAGAAAGAGTACTTAACTGAAAAAACACTAAAGTAAATATTACAAGCATTGTAATGAAGAGAAAATAGAGTTTTGCGCGAATAAAGCTGTATAATGAGAAAAAGCACAAATATAGGTTCATGAGTGGACTTATAGTTTTGGTTTACATAAACTTTTCATGTAGTTGCTCTCAGTTCGCTTCTAGTTTTATAGAACATTCTTCATAGTCTTTACACAAAATGAAAGAAGAAAATAAAAGAGGCAAACAAGTTTCAATGAAAAAATAGTATAATCAGTAGGAAGAGAAACAAACTCGATCAAGATTGTAAAAGAAGGGAGATAAGAAACAAGTGTGAGAGAATTGAGTTTCCGGTTCTTGTTTTTGGAGCCAAAACTATAATTTGTCCATTTATGAATCTTTATCTGAGCTTAATTCACATTGCTTTGCTCTATTCATGCGTAGCACAATATCTACCCAATCCTCATAATAGATAGGGTCTTAATGTTTTAAAAATTTCCCTACAATCTAAGAATACAAACAGGAAATCTAAATCAGCACCACGTAAGTCTGAAAACATAGGATTATTTATACTTCTTTTAATATTTTCAAATAAAAAGAACGGACAATCTTCATTAATATTCAGAAGAAATAATTTCTCTATTGAATAACGTTTAGGAGGAAAATACGGTTTAACAACCTCATTCATTACTTATCTTTAGCAATTATGCTTCAGATGTGTTCATAAATTTCGCAGAAAACACCTTATATCATGACAAATATTTTAAAAACATGATATTAAAAATATTGCGGCAAGTTAAATATGTATAATATTTTTGAAATCTAGTCTTTAAAATAACTTTATCTATTTTAAAAATATTTCAAAAATTTCAGGAGTTGGCATTTTTAAGTTTTAGATTTTAAATAGAGCCACTTCGGACTTTTTTAGCTCGCTTTTGCACCTACAATGAGAAAAAGGGTATGGTCAAAACAACTAGAATATGGTCAAATTTGCCGTATTTCTGGCTCTATGAGAACCCCAAAAAAGAAAGTAATTTTTATCCAAGCGATTTGGTAATGACTTTCTGGTAAAACCAACAATAAAATATGGTTTTTCTTTCCATGTCGTTTGATAGTAAGGTTGGTGAAATTAGGTAATTTTAAGTGAATTAGGCAATTTCTAATTTATAAGGTAATTAGGTGATTTTAAGTCGGTAATTTTAATAGCGAAGTAAGTAACATTTACCAACATTTAAAATTATAAAGATATGCATTTATAAATGAACAAATGTCTGGACAAGACTGAACTAAATCTGTCTAAACTAAATTTACTGCCCTTTGCTCTTCAATTTTAAATTAAATAAAATAGATGGCATATTGAGAAAAAAAAAGTACAGTCGAAACTATGCGGTAAAATTAAATCGTGTTCTTTGAGGGAACAACAAGAAGCTCGATAATTTTTATGAAAGTGCATCATAATGATTTTAGTAAAATTAACAAAACATATGATTTTATAATAGTAAATGATAAAATTTGGTGAATGTGATAAAAATTTAGGAGTTTTACCATGATACCTTAGAGTGTGGAATAAACGTCATTTATTCGGTTAAATTTACGTTGAGTTTTGTATTTTTTACTAAATGCATTGCAATAAAAATTATAATTATGAAAAGCAGCATTTCCGGTAAACCATTACCATATAAATGAATGGGTTTAAATATCCTATATTTTGGTTTCAACCAGAATTAGTATGATTATCTTTTGTTTTAGAAACCATACAGTGTGGTCATTTAACCAAAATTCGTTTCTCCGTGCAAATTTTATTTTAAAGATGCACTATTACACATCAAAAAACGTCAAAATTTTTGGAAACGCATTAAAAAGCAATATTACTGCAATATTTATTCTGTGGTGCATTATTCAACTTTTGCAATACATTATGCAGGAAATCAGTCTAAATTAATGTCCATCAAAGGCCATGAGCTTTTCCTTATTATCCGCGAAGCCTAAAGGAATAGTGTGCTGACAATTTTTATCCAATTTTAATACCATTCGCACTGTCTAACGAAATGGTGCAGGGTTGTTGAATACATTCCTCAGACTCTGTGACTAAATATAGCTATTCATTTATACCTTTTTCTGTTTATGTACTATAATTGTTGACTGTACATATTGAATTTACAGTAAAAAAGAGTACTGACACCCTGAGAGTTTGTACAGGGTGCACAGCAGATGACTGATTGATTTCTAAAAAGTTTGAGGGAAAAAAAGTGATAAGGGAATGGAACAAACGGTATGTCTATTGCGACAGCTATAAAAATTTATATTGACATTTTAGCATTAAATTACCAAAACTGGAACATATCTTAATGTAATCAATCGATGACCAGAGATATTGGCTCTAGCACGAAAACGTGAAAAGAGGTTGTCGTACCAAATTCGGAAGTTTAAACTTATTAGTTTATTGATAAAATTGCTTCTTATGCTGATATATCACAGGTTAGATTACAGTCCAATGGCCTCTGTAGCATTTACAAGAACTTTGTACAACGAAAGCAGTTTAATACTATGGATACTCCTAGAGAGGTGAAAGGACCTTCATGTGATCGCCGACTCGGGTGTATCCACTCCTAGATATTTACTTAACTTGTCCCACTTACTCAGTCTTTATTTTATATTGATTTACCATCTCAATTTTACTTAGCGAGACACAGAGTATAAACTTGCGTCTACCATGGCTTCTGCTACTTCTCTAGTATTTCTTGCATAACGACAGTACAACAGGCGCCTACGGGCTCTACTACGTGATGAAGGAGTGGAGTGTTCGCTTCGCAGACAGGGACTCCGAGCACAACTTCAGTCTAAGTCAAGCAATTTAATTGAAACGGTAATCCTCAAACAAATTTCCAAAACCTCTAACTGTTACAATAGACGTACCATTTGTTTCATTCTTCTCCGATTCCGAGATTTGTAATTTTGAAATCAATCATTCATCCACAGGGACACCTTGTGCCTTTTAACTTCAGGAACAATTTTTACAGAGTAGTTTTATTTGTATGGGATCTATTGTAGACTTACCTGTGACAATAACTTTTCCTGTTGAAGGGCTCATCACGACTTCGCCCGTGAGTCGATGTCTCGCTCGACATTTGAAATTTCTCTTTCCATCGACGTCATCCACTTTATGCAGGATCAGTTCTCCCGTCGACAGAACAGTGTACTTGTCATCTGAAAATTAGATGAATTGTTTAGTTTTTTAAAAAATAAAACACATTTGTAAACAGCGTAATGCGAAAAAATATTTACATCATTGGTTTCTCTAATAAAACAATAATTTATCTAATAATAAGAGAACAAAACAAAGACTCCGGATTTCGACGATGCTCGGCTTTTTGTGTTTTGCTTTTTAGGGTATTTTCTAAAGTTTTTAGAGCATTTTGTGAAATTTTGAATTTTTTTTTAATCTACAGAAGCACTGGCTCATTCTTCGAACTTTGCACTTTAATATAATGCTATTTAATGTTTCACAGTTTCCAATTGTCCTAAGTTTAAAAGAAAGAGCTTTGAAAAGGATGGAGGATAAAGAATTACATTTCAGTTTCTCTTAATGTACAAGTTTTAATACAATTATGTGTTAGAAAAAATATTTCAGATTGAAATTTTTACTTAATTACAAAGATTATTTCTTTTAATATAAAACATTTTTCGCTTTATTAAAGGGCGTCTTTAGGTTTCAGATTATCAATCTCTGAATATCTCTCTTTCATACTACGAAGATATTAATTCTTTTAGATATTATTACATACTGATGAATGTATTAGCTTTTGTATTTAAAACGTATTTTATTTTATTTTCTATTTGACTTAAGTTTTCTTTCTTACTTTTCTTCTATATATGTCTTGTTTTCTTATTCTACTGTTTTATGCTTCTATAAATTAAACTGCATTGTATTACATATTTGACTATTTATTCTTGTATTTTTGTATTCTTTTTTCGGACCGGAGCAAAACTTTTGGGGTACAGAGAAAACATTTTTGACTTTTGTCCTAGCTTTCTCGATAGAAAGAGTTTTGCATTTTTGTGACAATTCAAGGCTGGTAACGCCAACCTTGATTGTCATATTTTTTCAATTTTTCAATTTTTACTAATTTTTCTTCGTCTTATGTGTTTGGGATATGTGTCATATTTAATTTCATAGCATATGGCTTCAGAAAAATATTTGGTTAAAATTTTAAATTTTTATGCGATATTAATTCAGANATAACTCTCTTTCATACTACAAAGATATTAATTATTTTAGATATTAATTATTACATACTAATGAATGTATTAGCTTTTGTATTTAAAACGTATTTAATTTTATTTTCTATCTGACTTAAGTTTTCTTTCTTACTTTTCTTCTATATTTGTCTTGTTTTTTTATTCTACTGTTTTATGCTTCTGTAAATTAAACTGCATTGTATTACATATTTGACTATTTATTCTTGTATTTTTGTATTCTTTTTTCGGGCCGGAGCAAAACTTTTGGGGTACAGAGAAAACATTTTTGACTTTTGTCTTAGCTTTCTCGATAGAAAGAGTTTTGCATTTTTGTGACAATTCAAGGCTGATAACGTCAACCTTGATTGTCATATTTTTTCAATTTTTCAATTTTTACTAATTTTTCTTCGTCGCATGTGTTTGGGATATGTGTTATATTTAATTTCATAACATATGGCTTCAGAAAAATATTTGATTAAAATTTTAAATTTTTATGCGATATTAATTCAGAATGTTGTGAAGAAGAGTATTTTCAAACTTTATAAATATCTGTCATTATTTATTTTCCCACTGTGAAAAAAACGCAAGTCAAAAACTGCAAAAATATGGTAACATTTGCCGTGTTTCTGACTTCATAGGAACCCCTAAAAGCTCATTAATTTTTAATGATTTTTAATGGTAAAGTTAACAATAAAGTATGATTTCATAAATAAAATTTAGTAAATGTGTTAAAATTTTATAATTTTTTATATTATAGAATTTTATTATGATACGTTAAAGCATGACATGAAAACCCTTTTATTTGGTAAAATTTACATCTCAGTTTTTCTCAATTTTTACTAAATATGTGGTAATAAAATCAGAATTTACTGAAAGCTGTTACCATATGAACGGAAAAAGAACCAATTAGCATTTTTTAATATTGTATATATTTATTTTATCCATAATCATGTCTTTTTTATCAGAAATGTCATAACCATGCAGTGCGGTAATATTACCAGAATTCTTATATAAATATGAAATGCATGGTACTCGTATTAATGTTCTCTAAAAATCAATGTAGTGAAAAAATTACGTAAACTTATAAGAAACAAAACGATGTGGTAGAAGATTTTTTAACCCTATTACTCAATATTTCAAAAACTGTTCAAACTATTTCATTCATGATTGTTCAAAGAATGCTAAAATCTCCTTTTTTAAAAACACTGACATAGAAGCGTTTTGATAAGTTACATCTTAAAATTATATGAAACCTAAAAACTGAAATAAGTATAGAATTTGAAATAAGACTAAAAACAGAAATTTATTCTAATTCTGCATTACTGTTTAGTACATAAACTTCTTTTCTCGTTATAAAAAAAAATATATTTTGCGTAATTCCTAAAAGAAATTTTTGAAATATTTTCAAAAGGCCTTTAGAAGAAAATAAGGGGAAAGTTTATTTAAAACAAATTCATTTATTTATCTAAACAAACTTTAATTCAATTATATTTTTACTTAATGAAATAAAGCAAGAGGAACAGAAATGTGTAAACAGAATTCTCAACGGAAACAAAGAATGGGTTTCAATATTTTCTTTGATTCAAATTAAATCACAGTGTGCCGCTACTTTGTTTACCAAATCTTCAAATTGAAATTGAATTCTCCCTTCGATTTATATTCGGAATGGGTTTCTTATAAATTTGCAAAATATGTAAATTTTTATCAACGATGTTTGAATAAATAATAGATTTCCATGTTTTACTTGAAAAAAAATATGTCTTAGGTAGTAGATATTAATTGAAAAGAGTAACACACTTTTCCTCACAGTTTTCTTGCGAACATTTTTATACAATTGTAACAGTTGTTTTCACTTCTATATATTATTATCATTTTGTTTTTAAATTATTAAAACTTACTTTTAAACAAAAAAAATAATTTCGTCTCGAAATCTTAATGCACAATTTCAAATTCTTGATTGCTTCAATTTGAACTTACAATTGATGAGCTTCTTATTAAAAATTAGACACATAACTAAATTGAATTTTGTTTCGCAAAATAAATAATTTGAAATTTTAAGAATTTGTTCTTCTTTATAAGATTTTTTAAAAGTTTTTCAAGAAAATATTTGGGTACAAAAAATTAGGATTTACATATTAGGTTCTTAAAAAACACTTATGTTTAAACAGGCAAAGTGTAATAAAAAATTGCAAATATACCTTTATATAATAAACATACTCTTATAACTGGAAAAAACTGGATTGGACTGGAAAAAACTAGAACTGGATTGGAAGCATTTATTAGTTCTGAAACTTGCATTTTCAGGACTTGGAATTAACCAAACTAAACTTTTCAAATTTCCCCCCGACATTTTAAGTTGTTTTATTGAAAAAACGGCTTTTCACTGATTTTTATCCTAATGGAAAATTGATTAAACCGTCAATTCAAATTCCAGTGTTTTCCATACAGTTTTGCTTACCATACAATAACTTTACCTTTTCTCAAATCATTCAACGATCATCTTTTATACTTGTTCTTAAATTTCTGCAATTAATCTATGGTTTGGAACATCTTATAAATGAAACTATGATTCAACTTTATTGTCAAACTTATATTCTACCTGATTATTATCATTCTTCTTGTATATCTTTTTCAAGTTAAGTTGCGGATGGCAACAGGATGGGCCACTAAAGTTTTAAACGTTTTTACACTTACATGATTTTAATTTGAAAGACTTTTAAGGTAAAGACAGTTTCTGACTTTTTTTTTAGTAATAAAATACTAGAACCGTGGCTCAAAGGACAGAGCACCTTCGTTTCTCTATGAGGTGACCCTTTATGCATTAATTCCTAATACGTTTCAAAATTTTTTGTACAGATAGTAAATAGATTTCTACAAGAAATGTTCTTAAATCTGGTATTTAATTTACGTACAACCTACTCTGTAAAATATTTTAGTTTACAGTAGCCATAATTTTTGGTGCTGAGATTAACTAAAAATTTTTAATGGTACACGTAGTCACAATTTTTTATTTACTTTTTCACTGTTATAGTTTTATTTATTCAACTTTTGTTTGTTTATTATTGACAAAGCATATTTTTAAAGGAATTAGAATCAATTTGTGGCTCCATTCAAAAAGTATTTTGTTCTAAAAACAAGCACATTGGTAATAGCTTCTCACTAATAATTCAAACAATTCTTATTTTGTCAATTTTTTTCACGATAGCTACAATTCTATATTTTAAAATTTGACTAGTTTTTTTTGTCGTATGCCTGTTTAGGCAGTGGGGGTGCGATTGCTCCTGTTTTTTAGTGGCGCCATCTATGGCCAGGAATTCGACATCTGCCACGCCATTCACACAGCCACAACCCGTCTATAGGGCGGGTCACATTCACACAAAAAGGAAAGGACATAGAACACACAGAGAGAGAAAGAAACATCCATGCCTTGTCCGGGATTAGAACCCAGGACCTTTCTGATGCAAGGACAGCTCCCTGCCACATACCCAGGCCGGTCGGCATGTGACTAGGTAGTTTACCCCAACACTATAAATAGCTACAACTATATATTAAAATATTTTTCAGAGTAGAAAAAAAAGGTTTTACCGCATAGTAAAATTATACTTTACATGAAATGAGAAGAAAAAAAAGTTTCGTGATTAATAAGAACGAAATTTCTGATTTAGAATAAAAGTTTCCTTTTGATCATACCGCAAATTAAGATAAAGCATTTTCAGTTATACCTTTTTTAAATTTGAAAAATTTTTTCAAGCGTCTCATAGAAAATTTTCGAACATATTTTGAATACTCATTAAACTTAAAATTTTTACAGTATTCAGAAAAATACACATATTTTTAGATAAATATTTTGAAAATGCTTCTCAGCCGCCTTCATTTTGATGAATTTCATGAATATTTATACATAAGTTCATAATACATTTCAAGAATTTTTTATGCATAATATAAAGAGATTTCTACTAGCAAAGCTCTAAGATTTAGTATTTAAATAGAATTAACCTACATCCTTAAAAAAAATGAAAGACGTTGTTTTACCGCATAATAAGATTATACTTTATACGAAATGGAAAAAAAAAGTTTCTTACGAAATAAGAACGAAATTTCTGTTTTCGAATAAAAGTTTCCTTTTTTGATCAAACAGAAAAATGATAAAAGGATAACAGAATCTTCTTGATGGATTAGTATAGAGCCGTAACTGGATGGAATTTTTTTTTCCGTGATCAATAAAGCATGATTCTTGGCTCTTATTTTGGCGTAGAAATAATGCGTTACTTTTGTTTCAATGTTTCTCACTCTTTCGTTGACCCGATTTATGCAAGTGAAAAACATTTTTCTTTCTTTTTTTTCTTTTTATTTACTCTTTTTTTGTTTCATAGTTGTTTTCTTTTTTTTCTATTTCAGTTGTGATTCAGGGTTTTCAGAAAGAATTTATGCCAAAACAAAATTTATGTCATTGTTTTCAATGTTTGCTAGACATTTCAATGATACTTTTGCATTTGGACAGAATAAAACGAATTAAAGTTTTCTTTTTAGAATAAATTGTAAAAAGTTGGAAGGATACTTACAGTTCATTTCATTCTTGGGATTGGATTTTACTTTTTAAAATATTTAAAAATTAGTATAATAGTCCAATAAGCATCACAACAAAGTATTTGCAATTCTAAAACCTCATTCTTAATTTTCAATTAGATCAAGATAAAACTGAGTAACTGAAATCCATATGCAGTAAAGAGGCCTTTAAAATCAAATATTCACCACTTCTCTTCAAATATATGTACTGAATCAATAATGTTCTATACTAATAGTTACTCCTTTATCTTATAAAACCCTAAGCTCGTATTTTTTCTAGCTATGACTGCAACTATAGTTAAAAACGCTACTCTACAACTTTACAACTTTCAAACTGTAGCTGCCCCTTATATATATATATTATTGACAAA
>NC_092204.1:25313918-25415698 GCF_043381705.1 Parasteatoda tepidariorum
TATATATATATATACATATAACAAGACAAAAAGGATAAAAAGAAAAGAGAGAATACCGAAGAAAATTAAGAAAAATAATAATATAACTAACAAATCAAACACACTTCAGTACTGCAGTAAGGACGCGCCATAAAAAGATCCCTCTACACCCTATTTGCGATTTTGTTTTCATGTTTTGCGGTCTGGTAGACTTGTTGCGAAGATATTTTGAATAATTTTCGCTACTCGTTTTGTATTTTGCATTTCGTGTTTTGTTCCGTATTTTTCTTGCATTTTATTTCCTATTTTTTGCCTAATTTGCTATATATTCATTTCAATTTTTTGGGTGCTCCTTACACTATTGTATTGATTTATTTTGCTTCTATATTAATGCAATATTGGAAAGCATCGTTTTCGCAGATATAATAGTGTGAGCTGATGGCTTGATTATATCTTTCCATTAATTTTGTTTTCCGGCTTTTTAATTTTAATTTTTTTAAATAAAAATGATTTTTTTTAAATATTTAAAAATATTTTATTACAATAATTTTAATTCTGCACGAATGCCCAAAGATGAAAAATATGGTAACACTCGTCATGCAAACATTCGTTAGTTAAATGAAGTTAAAGATTCGTCTTTCAAAATAAAATTACTTTTTCTTAACCTCTTAATTATTATACTAACTATTAACTGATTATTAAAATTCGTAGACAGAAAAATATAGATTGTTTGCTCTACGAGGACGAATGTGATACGCATGAAGAAAGCAAAAGACATTTTACTATGCACATTTAAGACTTCTATAGGTGCGAAAGTAATTATTAAAGAAACCAATTTCTTTTATTCAATTCACTGTAATAATTGTTTTTTTTAAACGAAAAAGAAATATTTGGTACTCAATAAATAAAATTATTTTATTAAACGTCTTCGTTTCTTTATCTTGCAAAGATTTATGCATTTTGAAGTACAATTTTATCTTTATTTTTGATGTTAAAAATACTTTTTGTTTACAAAACATGAATATTTTTTATAAAACTAAATTAAAATTAACTTAAACATATTTTTACATACATTTCAGCTTAGCTTCCATTTTAATTTTTGTTTGAAAATAAATAATTTTTATCAGTCAATTAACTGTTTGCTTTTAAACCATAAAGCGGCGAGTATCATGAAATAAATTTAATTTCACTCCGAGTCGAAAAAGATTAATTTCCAAAATATTCGAAAATTCATTGTGATTTTGGCTCGATGGAAAACCGAAAAGTTTAATAATTTTATCGAAACGTAGATTTTAATATAATCAGTAATAAAATAAGGTTTCATAATCTATGATTGAATCTGGTAAAATTTGGTAATTTTACCATGTTACCTTAGACCATGGCATAAAAACCATTTATTGGGTTACATTTATTTTTCAGTTTTGAATTTTTTACTAAATGTGATGTAATAAGAACTATAACTTTGAAAACCATAATTTCCAGTGAACTTTTACTATATGAACCGGAAAAAACTACCAAAATGAATGGTTTAAATACCGTG
Organism: Parasteatoda tepidariorum; assembly: GCF_043381705.1. Lineage (NCBI taxonomy): Eukaryota > Metazoa > Arthropoda > Arachnida > Araneae > Theridiidae > Parasteatoda > Parasteatoda tepidariorum. The sequence continues at coordinate 25,315,438 of NC_092204.1, forward strand.
TATTTTATTTTCTTCACCATAATTACGGTTCATTTACAAGAAGTGCTATTACCGTACAGTACTGCATTTTTACTAGATTTTTTTCCCGTGTATTAAAGGTTTTTGGTACGTAAGAAAAAGCTAAAAGAAAACGAGTGAAAAATCCTTTTTAAAGTATATGATTGACGCAACTTCTTTTAATAGGGTTTTTTGAAATTATTTTCAATTTTTATTGCAGTTAATTAGTGTTTTTTAAGGTGAAGCTTACTTTCAATGTAATATTTCGTTTATTTTAGAAACAGAATTTATCTTTGCATTCGTCAGTCAAAGATAAGCTTAGTAAATCATTTTTTATAGCATCACAAGTGCATTTAATTTTGAAGCATCCAAGCATCATATTTTAAAACAAAGATTTGTAACATAATCAAGATTATGTACTGAAAATGCATCTGCAATAAAAGAAAAATATAATCATAACTTAAACCATTCGTAACTGTTTAAGTATGTCATAAAAATCAACAGTAGTTGTAATTTGTATGAATTTATACTTCAGGTGTATGAATTCATGCAACGTTAGACATGAACACCAAAATTTAAGCCTCTCGGATTTTCTATTTCGAGGGATAAAATTAAACACATCGTTAGGCTTAGGGGAAAATACTCCCTCTCGGGGGAAATGCAACAACGTTAAAACAATTTTGTCTCGAATGGCTTTCAATTTCAATATCTTCCTCGAACTCAAATATCTAAAGTAATATCGTCTTCTCCTTTTATCATAATTTTCCTCCATTTCAATTAAAGGCACTGATGAGTGATGATTCCATTCTATCACCTCCCCCTTCGCAACAACCAATCAGGTTAGATTAATAACCCCTTTTCCTGGAAACACAAAGTTCAAAAGGGGGAGAGCTCGCTGAAAAGAGGAAGCTTAACTTTATTGGACTGCAGTTATTGAAGTTTGTTGAATCTATTATCGCTGACGGAATTACTTTTGCAATAAACGGAAACAAATGCGATACTTTTGTCTGCAGTAGTCACGCATTCCTCAAATATGAGAGAGAAAAATAGCATATAATAGTATTTTTAAGGTACTGGATAAAATTAATTATGGTAGAAGGAAAAATAGCTTAAAGATGAAACTCTGTATTAAATTAAACATCTGCGAAAGTAATTTTACTGATATCTCATTCATTCAGGATTAGGTTTTTTTTTATTTCTCCGTATTCAGTTGGTAAATGCACTGATGGTAACAGATAATTTTGGTAATTGGTAATCGTATTTGATAATGACCTTTAACTGTCTAGTATTAGTAATTTTTTCAAAAGAGCAAAGTTACAGGAAATATTTTTTTCTCTGAGCACAAAATTTTATTGGTAGTATTACCACCACCATAAACAAACTTTTTTTAAAAAAAGGTTTCAGACTTGAAGAAAAAAAATCTATTTACACTATTAATCGCAACTTAGACTAAGTATGAAATTTGATACACGTGACAAATCTGACGAGCTATTAACAGTGCTGACAGGATTAATATCCTTAAAACCTTCTTGATTGACGAAGACAATTTTTAAGAGCACATTCGAAGAGGTGAGCAGCATTCCCCAAGCTACATTGACACAGATTCGTTCCAATGACCAGACACATTCACACATCACACAGAAAAAAAGCATACTTGCCATGGTTGCGGGATTCGAACCCGCAACCTTTTATACTTTTATTTTCAGGAAAAATATTAACATTACAAAAAGTTTCATACCATTATGGTTATTAGCACATGATTTAAATTAAAAGTTACGAGCGAAAACTTCTTATGATTTCCCTTTAGGTGTTAGGCATGCATGACGAACATTTGTTTCGGTTTCGTCAGAAAATACATTGATGACGTTTATTATTCGTAGTTTTAGAAAAGCTAGGAAGAGGGCAATCGAGTACTTTCTTTGTAGGAAAATATGACAATCTTCTTTAGAAAAAGCTCAAAATAAAGTACTTTGGAGAAACTTGCAAAGAATTATTACTCGCTTAAAAAAATTGACAGAGGTACGTTGGCAGAACTAAAATTGGCTAAATTCTAGAAATCAATCGGGTCGTTTACAGTATGCTTATTTTGTAGAATACTTCCATGCTTAAGAAGTACGCATTGAAAAATTGCACTTTTTCTAGAAGATTTTTAGAACTATAAACTATGTTAAAACTTCCGCAGTTGTGTATGGTACCTACTCAAGATTCAGACTCTTTTCTTTTCACATTGAAATGTAACAAAAGCTTTTTAATCCTGAATTAAAATATTTTTGAAAAATGCACGATAGTTTAAGCTTTGCTAATTGGTGGTATGTTTCTGCAATTTATCCGTGTTGTAACAACTATTGAAATGCCTTTTGCTCATAAAGAGTTAACAAGTTCTTAGGAAGGAGAAAGACGTCCCTTGGGACATTTGCTTTCCTATAAAAGAAAGTAACAGCATGTTCACACAATCCACTTCTGCCCTTGTCTTTTTCTAGATATATCAAGCTGTTAAAAAAGTATTTGGTCTTAAGATCCACAGCCAGCCAAAAATGCTAAACAAATTTCATAATAATTGTCTTTTTCTCACGATGTATAAATTTTTAAAGTACGTAATTTTTAATGGCAAGAGCTGGTCATTGAATTTTTTTAGTTTTCCCGGGTATAAAATAAAAATTAGAGTTGACAATTGACCACAACACGACATAAATTATCGTAATAAAATCTAAAAACATTTTACAATCATGCATGCACTCATAACTCTTAACTATTTTAATACAAATTACATCATTAAGCTAGCTGTATACCCGTTCTTAGCACTGGTAAAAAAATTAACTAATAAATAAATCGTTATCACTTAACACTATAAATTAATGTACACAGCTGAAGGACATTTAGTTACTCAATTAAGAAAGTTAAAATAATTCAAAAGATATTCAAATAATATTCAAATAGTTAATTTAACCTTTTCGCTATCCAACTTTAAATTTACTCAATCACTCTGTAAAGAATTAAATAGTTGAAGCCAACAACTCAATGACTATTGAAGTTTGTCATCAATCAGTTGTTTTATCAATCATTCATTTATTCAATCACTATTTCAAGAATACAAATATTTAATTTTAACAACGTTGTGAATCAAGTTTTAAATCATAATTTTATCATCCCATAAGCACTTTATTGTTTAAAATAAAGAGCATGTTTCTTAGAAAAAACAGTTTTATATACANAAATCCCTTTTTTTTGGTGGTAAATATATTTAACATGACCTATTAGGAACTCACTGACTTTTATTTTTCTTTATTTATAAAATAAATTCCTTAAATGCTACAAACTTCAAAAGGAATTATGTATTTTGTAACTTTTATACGTTTCTTAAAAGGGACAAATGGTTACCAATTTTATTCAAATTCACTCCAAGAAAGCTGAAGTTATTGCAAAATGGAAACCTAAATTAAAAGTGGTAAAACGTGGTGGTAAGTATACTTACCACGGCCTTCAAAAGGGTTAAGCTTCACCTAAGCAATGAAGTAACTTTCTTCCAAAACTTTTGGTCTGTAATACGTAATTTATTTTTTTTATTTTTATTTCAATTACAAATGATTTTAATTTGCGTCTTATCCGAACAGATTAATGATTAACGATTTTTAAACGATTTTCAGGAGTTAAATCCCCCCTTTTACCTACTTTACAAAGTTCAGGTTGACAGAACAAATAGTTCGGGAGTTAAAAGAAAAAGACATATAAACACACAAACTCTGCATTTCATTATTAATGATTGGTGATTTTTTTCTCAAAGTAAAATAGTTAAAATCCAAGAGTACCAAAATACTAGGTTATAAATAGTTGAAAATAAGCAATATCATATTCATGTAAAAATATTGCTAAAACAAATCAAATAGTTAAAAATATTTCACAAAGACATTAATTTTACTTCATAACTATTACATCTCACACAATTATTGTTACAAAACGTGACTTTTTTTCCTCAAATTACCATAAGCTTGATAAAAAAAGCAAATATTTCATTATCTTTATTCATAAACCTTATACTTCCATGAAAATGGAACTTCAAATCTCCAAAGATAATTTTCTTAACTTTTCGAATAAATTATTGTTTAATTTTTTTTCATTAAAACTTATTTTTAGTTATATTCTAACAAAGAGAAGAAAAACATGGCAATGCTAGATTAAAATCGAAACTTATATGTATACATAATAAATGTAAATTAAATGATAAAAAAATTTCGATAAGAGAATCCAGCAGAATATTATGAAGTGCTAACTATAACATCTTTAAATATTTAAAATATTTAGACAAATTTTTGCACTGCATTTAATAACTATATTTTTAAAGCAACAAACATCAATTTTGAATTTACTTTCTGTTGTGTGGAAAAGTTATTTCTTCCTACATAATACATACATTTAATAATCAAAATACTACATAATTTTGATTATTAAATTAAAAAATCATTTATTCAGTAAAATGTACAGTTACTGAAACTTTTTTTGAATATATTACTGACTATAAACTGAAATCTAAGAAAGAAGTCTAATTTTATGAATTTTGCTTAATTTTAAACAATGTCTGTTAATTTTAAGGCTTGCAGAATATAAATTTATTCCGCTTCCATTTAATATAAAAAATAAAATTTACAATTTTACGCTAATATGCATTTGGGAAATACAATTTTAACATTCGTTATTATATATATTTCTTTTTTCTTCTTGGAAATTATTGTAAAGGATTCAAAATACTATATTTTAATAATATTCTGAACAAAGTTTTCAAATAAAATTGATTAATAATCACTAATTTACTAAATTGTTCCTAAAAGGAGTTAAATAGTAGAATTTGAAAGTGATTTGAAAGTGATTTTTATTCAATATTTAAGTCTTTCGATATCAATTTACTCTATAGCACTTAAAGGTATTAGACAACACTTTTAAAAAATAGGAAAAGTCAAAGTTTCGAATCAATGTAATTAATTATCATTTATTTATTTACTCTATTTCGCTTCAAAATGTTAAATAGCAGATTTTGACAACGTTTTAAACGTTCAGAATTTTAATCAAAATTGTTCATTATCAATTATTAGTATATTCAATTAGTCTTTAAATGAATTATATGAAATGTTTTAAGAAGATTATGGATAAGCTTTTAATAAAAAATATTGGTCATCAATCATTATTTACTCAATTGCTCGTTAAAGGAATTAAATAATTGATTTTGACTGAGATTGGAACTTATAAGTTTTTATTCAAAATTATGAGTTATGAATCATTAATTTATCGAAGATTTCAAAAACAATTGAATAGCAGATTTCAACAACATTATGAACAGTCAAGTATTTAATTAAAATTATTAGTTATCAATTTACTCGATTTCTTTTTAAGGGAATTAAAAGCAGATTTAGTAAATAAGCAGAAGAACTAGCTTTAAACAATAAAACAGTAGCGTTTTAAATACTCAAAGTTTTAAATTAATCGTCAATAGCTTACTCAAACACTATTTAAATTAATTAACTTAGTAATAACAGTCAAAAAATATTCAAATAATATTCAAATAGTTAATTTAACCTTTTCGTTAACAAATTTTAAATTTGCTCAATCAAGAATTAAGTAGTTGAAGCAAACAACTCAATGAATAATCAAGTTTTTAATCAAAGTTGTTCATTATCAATCATCCATTTATTCAATCATACTCTTAGCATCCCACAAGCACTTTGTTGTTTAAAATAAAGAGCATGTTTCTTTAAAAAAATAGTTTTAAATACCAAATAAAATTCAATTCAGAAACAAATTAAAACTATTTGCAATTATTTTCAAAATATTGGAAATATATATGTATATAAAATAAGACAAAAGCATTATTCGAGTTTTGATAAATACTTCCATATCAAAATGTACTTTGTTTTTATGTTAATCAATCTGCACAATGCACTTATAAACTGCAGACTGCAATTAATAATGTTATTTTTCTAGCAAACAATGTGCATCCTAAATTTTATAAATAAATCCTTATTGGATAAAATATATATTCTATTGTTCGTAAACAATAACTTATTCAGCAATTAGGAGGGACAACCTTTAGAAATAAAGTAAAATGTTGTAAGCAATTATGATAATTTCAATTTGTCCTGAGGTAAGGAACTATTTTTTTATTCTTATTTGTGCAATTTATCTTACATGGGAGGAAAAGAAGTGTTTATATTAACATCACAGGGAAGCGGAATTATTTTATTTTAAAAAGTTATATAGTTTCACGGAATTTGCTTTGACAATTTTATTCAAAAATTGGAAATTATTGATTAGATCGAGAAGAGAAGAATTTAACTATAAAAATGTAAAAACATGATACGAATTTTAAAGTGTACTTTATTTTGTAAAGTAATTGAGAAGAGCTTTTGGAGTGTAATCTTTGCAAGTTATCTTATTTTAACTTGGAAATAAATTGAATCCTTGATATGAAAGTTAGTAATTCAATAATCCTTGATTTAACAAACATGAATCCTGAATCATCAAATGTAAGCATTTTTAAACAACATTTTTTTTTTAAATTCACTGAAAGGTTATTTTCGAAAATAGTTAAACAATGAAGGACAGAATGCAAAATGTTTTAAAATTAATTAAATTAATTTTAAAACATAATTAAACAATAGAGTTTTCAACGCATATTATGCACATTTTTCTTCTCTTGTTTTATTTAAAAACGCAAACTCTTAGACCTGTTTTTTAGCTCTTGAAACATGTCGACTGTAATTTTCTAATAATATATTTTTGAAGTGAATGAAATTTCTAACCAGGTAATATGAGTCGTTCACTTAAGTATGAGCACATTTAGCGATAAATATAAGATTATATTTTTGTAAATATGAATGTTTATTTATAAGCGGCTCTTGTAAAAAAAAAGGAATCAATGCTTAATTTAGTTTTATGTGTCTCCCAAATTTAATATTTCTGATCCATATTATTATTTTACTTTATTTTCAGATCGTAAATTTTCACATAATTATGCTTATAAAAGATTGAATTCAGTGCTCACAAATGGTGAACAACCTAAATAACTTTTGATCTAATAATCGGATATTCCTGTATTACGACTCAATCTTAATAAATCTAGAAAAATCTAAACATGCTAATAAATCAGTGCAGATGATATTTTGAATCAAAAAATCTTATACAAAAACATACTTCGTACATTTTCTTTCCCGACCCTTTTAAACTTAAACTCTATATAGTTTTCTCAAATTTGTAAAGTTTTTAGATAAGTTAAAATCATTGCCTATAAACAGTTAAAATAAATATTTTTTCTAGCTGTAACTTCCGAAAACCACGTTAGGAATTTTAGATATGCCTTTTATTTACATATTCAATACCTATCGTCAATAAAAATCTATGCATTACTTTTTAAAAACCTTTGAAACCAATAAAAAAGACTCAAAATGAATAAAAAAATCTAAGTTAAATGGTTTAAACTGATTTTAAAAATTAATTTCTCATTTGTTTTCAGTCTGCATGATAAAAATATTGTTAATTTAAAGTAAAATATACTCACCTTCTATATCCGTACTTTTCAAAACTACATCTTCGTCAATTACCCATGAATCTATAGTCACGTATTCCCTAACAAATGCTGGTAAATGACACCGAAGTACGGCCGTATTCCCTCTAATAACAAAATCATCATATACTTGAGGCACAAACTTCTGTTGAACAACTACAGAAAAGAAAGAACAATTAATTAACCGAATGATTCAAAATGTAGTTTATTCTATAGTTATGCTACTAACAGATCAGTTTTCCAACCTGGACATAGTTCAAAATGCATATTCAATAAAACAGACACAGTTCAAAACGCAGACACAGTTAAGACACAGTTAAGAAACAGACACAGTTAAGAAAATGGACATAGAATTTGATACTATTTTTTAAGCCTTTCAAAGGAAAATGTTTCTTCTTTACAGAATAAATTATCCAAAATAAATTTTTTGTCTTGAATATATTATCCAAAATAAATTTGTTAATCCAAATGAATTTTTGACGCATTGTCGCCATTTTTCTAAATAACTTAACACATTTTTTTATAATTAGTCTTTTTTGAAACATAAAAAATCCTCATAAAAATTAAAAACCAACTGCTCTTTTTGCACCAGGTTGTCAATGGGCTTGTCATTTTATAACAGCGGTATTAAAATGACTTTGCATGAATTTGAAGATTTTTTAAAACCACTTTCTCGTATCCTATAGTGTGTAAACTTTATTTCTACTTCTTTATGGAATAAGAAATCGAAAAATACATTTAAAAGGCAGCAATTACGGATCACCCTGTATAATAAAAATTAAAATAAAATTTAAAAATATCCGAACTGCGTATTTTATGAATCTTTGCACATAGCATAAAAATATACAAAAAAAGATGGAAATTAAACTTAGAAACAAGCATTACAAATACTTTCCTTCTAATGAATATGAAGTGCTAATTTTTCTTTAATGATTATAATTAATGTTATCCAAAATTATAATTATCATTATTTAATAATTATCATATAAAACTTATTATTATCAAAAATCATAACTGTTATTACTTATTAATCATTACACAGAATTTATTAGTTATTTCCAAAATCATAATTAATATCGCTTACTAATTATTACACAGAACTTATTAATTATTACCAAAAATTTTATTAATAAATATTTCTTATTAATTACTACATAAAATTTATTAACTATTATTAAATATTATAACATCAGTTTAGTGATGTTCAATTTAAAAACGCGTGTTTTTTTTTAAAAGTAATCAATAGAGTTGCTTAAACTTTGACATTTTATTATCTTTGTACTATGTAAACAACATCTCAAGTTTTAAATAAAATAGGATTGAAGACATAATTGAGAGCCTTAAATATATTTAAAAGATATTTATAATCTGTAAGATATTTTGTTAATAAAAAGTATATATGTGCTTATAAATAGAACAAACGGTTCAGTTTTATAGTTTAAAATATGATCCGTCACCCAACACGTATTTAAATTTCTGATCGAGGAGCTTTTAATCCTTAAAATAACATTTATTTCCACTTACAGATTATATTAAAAGCTTACTTTGATAATATGTTTCGTGTTTCATTAATTTTATTTCTGCTAAGATAATATCTGTACATTTTAAAATACGTTTCCTTTTTTTTACATATATATTTGCGCGTTTAACATAATTTCTGTTCTTTATAAAAAGGGTATTTCTTTTAATGAGTACTTGGCTGTTTTCGAGCAATATTTATTTAATTAACTAAACTGTATTTTGATCATTGTCTTGTGTTAACAATACTGCTTTTAAATAATAAAACTCATTAAAAATTTATATCAAAATCCTAAATAAATAAAAATAATTGTTAATTAATCGTATCATTAGCGTAAGCTTTTGAATTAAAAGTATTTTTAATATTTGAAAATACGAATGCCAAAATAAATTTCGTAGAGCTCTTTATGAATCTTGTTTGAACAAAAGATTCTAGGCAATATTAATGCATTATCATTTCCCCCAAATTAAAATTATTTTTAATATTTGTAAAAACGAATGCTAAAATAAATTTCGTAGAGCTCTTTATCAATTTTGTTTGAACAAATGATTTTCAGCAATAGTAGCGCATTATTATTTCTCCCAAACTAAAAATATTTTTAATATTTGTAAAAGCGAATGCTAAAATAAATTTCGTAGAGTTCTTTATGAATCTTGTTTGAACAAAAGATTTTCAGCAATAGTAATGCATTATTATTTCCCCAAAACTATGGACTACACAGGAAATGACTGATCGGACATTTGAGCTCAGTTATTGCACTAATCGTAGCAGCAATATTGTCCAAAATCAAAAATCCATTAAAATTGAAAAACAAGATTTGCTCTGTTTTTGCAACAAATCCATCAGTTACAATACCAAGAGCAGTTTAATTTTTAGGAACTTAATATTTTCAATATTTTATGTCGTATTTGAATTAACTATTTAAATTTTATTTAAAATAAATATACTCATCCTTTGAATTTTTATCTGAAATACATTGGTATTAGCTTTTCAGAATTCATCACAATAATTTTTAGAATAAATGCATAAAATTATATGTATTTTTTCTTAAAAACATATCAAATGATTCAAAATACCTATCAAATGAAATGATTTCAAAATTTAAATCAATCAATTTTTTTAACAAAAATAATGTTAACATATCAAATATTTCAAATATTAATGCAGTCCATGTTTTTAATAGTCATTTTTTACAATTCTTTGAGATACCTGTAATTTGTTTAAATTCAAATTGCGAAAAAAATTTATAGAAAAAAGGTATCCAAACTTTTAGAATCACTTGAATTTGAAAATGAGAGGAAAAGGAAAAGTTTTATATCACACTTTAATTAAGGTAAAACATAACAACACAATACGTTCCTTGTTTAATTTGATATCATTACTCTAAACATTTTAAAAAATGAAAGTTTTAAGTTTTTCATATCCGGAGTTTTCTTAATTAAAAAAATGTAAAAGGTAGTTTTATTAACTGATAGGCGTTTTATTCCGTATTTTAATAAGCGTTTGTTAAATCACTAAGATTCCAAATATAATTTACTTTTATCTATGTTTTTATTCTCCTGGTATTAAAATTAGTGTAATTGAAAACAGTTTAGATTGAAATGGATGGATTTTCGATGATAACGGTAAAAATCAAAATTAAAGGAAAATAATGCTTCCTACAATAATGATGAAGATATACCGAAGAGCCATTACATTATGACCACCCTCCATCTATAACAATAGGCTCGCCCAGGTTTTAATGGTTTCTCGCCCAGGAAAAATGTTTTCATTGGGCACATTAGGACCCATAATCCTCATAGAACAATCCCTAACGTCTGTAAGCTATTTGAACATAGTTGCAGACCGGGTTCACCCATTCATGGCAACAGCTTCTCCTGCGGGGGATGGTGTTTACCAATAGGATAATGCACCATGTCATAAGGGTCGAATTGTCGAGGAACATTCCAGTGACTTTCAAGTCATGTCTTGGCCCCCAAATTCACCTGACCTTAATCCAATAGAGCATTTTTGGCCCTACTTGGAAAACCAAATTCGGGCTGCCACGCTATCCTCTAGCAATGTAAGGAAATTGCAGGACCAGTTGTTGAGCGCTTGGTACCAGATACCTCAGACTACCTATCAGCACCTTGTGGAATCAATGCCACGGCGGGTGCTATAATTTTGAGGGCTAAAGGTTGTCCTACATGTTATTAGCTGGTCATAATGTAATGGTTCTTCGGTGTATATTATGAAAACAAAACTAATCGCAGATAATGAAAAGTGGATGTTATTTAGAATAAAGTTTTTTTATTTCTAAACTAATAATAATGAGCTCAAGTTGCAAAATAAAAGTCTAATCCATGTAACATTTTATGTCATGTGTAAAATAATAAATTTAGATTGATGATTTTAATAGGGTCAGGCCAAGGGAGACAAAATATCCAATGACCTGCCATATCATAATCAATTCAAAAGCTAAGTATTTAATCAACATTTTTAGAGCACAGGAGAGATCCATTATAGGCGCGTTATCGAAAAAAGACTCTGCCATAGGTAAAGCAAATTCAGCCAACCACACGATTTAAACAATATGACTGAAGGTTTGAGACCAAAAAGCTTTCTGAAAATTATAGTAACCCTAATAAGGTGCAAGCTAATGTTTAATATGGCTGAGGGAAAGAAAGGTATAAATAAATTGAGATGCTTTGTTGCCGTGATATTGAATAATAAATACACTTTCATTGAAATAAAAAGTTGGCCGCATCGAAACATATTAATTCGTTTTTTATGTAATTGAATAAATATTAATTAACTAATTTATTTATTTAAAAAGGGATAAGACATTATTAGATTTAAGAAAAAAAAATAAATTTAAGGAAATATATAATGGCATCACAAGTAATTATAAAAATTACAAATTAAAGAAGCTTATATCATGTCGGTCCTTTAACTACCTATATACTTAAGCGGAATAAAAACATGTGTTAAGGTTAATTATTTTTTTAAAGTTATTAATTTGTTGCTTATGTAGTAGGCCATTACGGTAGTGGCGTGCAAATGATTTTGTTTTCTGGTGGCGCCATCTATGACTAAGAATAAACGGGCCTCCTGCCACACCCATGAGTCACACCCGTTTATAGGGCGGACCCATTAATACACCCATTCATTCCTCCACAGATCGTAATTTTGACTTGAACCAGAAAACGACCAATCTCCAATTCAGTACATCCAGAATATGGAGGACTTTGTGATCCTGCAGATTTAGAGTGCACCAGTCACCATTGACCACACTGGGAGTCTTCTGCCGGCTGGATTTGAGCTCCCGTTCTCACGAACATGAGTCCCGGTGCCCTACCAACCAGGCTATACAAGCCCAATTAAAAATATATAGAAAAAAAAATTCTAAAAATACCCAGGGAATTACACATTGCATGCATCGATAAATAGATTAGCCCGGTTTACCTTAATTAAAAACAATTGCGAAATGAAATTTTATAAAGTTTACGCGATAAGTATCTTACTCAATACTTTCATAAATTTTTTATATCCGTTAAGTTTCAAAAAATAATTACATTTAACACATATTTTGACTCTTCCGAAAAATAAAACTAATTATACAAAATAAGATAATATAAGCTCCATTTATTCGTTTTCACAAATTCTCTTAACAATTTATTTGAATGCCTTGAAACCCACATAAATATTTTACAGGCATAAACAACAAATGCTATATGAGTACAATGAAGTGTAACATTTGAACAAATGTTTAGAATAAGAATTCAAAGAATAAGAATTTAGAAAAGAGATTTAAGCCTTTAACTTGCTTTCATGCTCACCGCATTTTCTCATTCAAACATAAAAGCCACTTTATTGCTCCAGAAGATTCACGTATTAAATATAGTTTTAAAAAGGCTTCATAAAAATAGCTACTACATTGTAGTTTAGTGCAGAGTCCAGTTTTGCACTTTCGAAATCGAAAATTTTAACATTCCGCGAGCGTTTTGAGTTAGAGTTTTGCTCCGTTATTAGCCGAAATAGCTTCAAAGAGTTGTTCCATTTATTAGGAAGGACTATAATTTAGTCAAATTTCCCTCCCGGGAAATATTTATTCCGCGAGGTTTAATTTCCGATTTCCTCCGAAAAGCAGAATTCGGGAAATGGAATGGAACCGATAACCTGCAAATGATTAAAGATGCAAATGTTACGTTTTATTAAAGGGAAATGCTTTAAGAGACGTTTGCTCGTTTCCGGAGAAGTTAATGGGCTTTGAAAGTGTGTTAATGTTAATATCTTTTCTTTTTTTGAGTGAAACCGTTCCGTACGTTTGAAGTGCTTTAATAATAATTAATATTAGATTACTAGTATCATCTCTATTCGAGAAAGAATGACAGGGCCTTCTTTTTCATTCCAATTAGAGTAACTACTCGAATGTCAAAGAAAATCATTGCTGAGGAATTCTGTTATGTTAATGTGTATAACGGAAGAAGGGCTAATGGCATTTATCTAATTTGCTTTTAGTATGATCATAAGTAACGTTTTAAGATAACAGGCTGTAAAACATAAATGACAATAATCGAAGGAAATAGAAAATAGTTTTTATTAAGAGATTTTCTCTGATGGAAATAAATTTTACGACATTTTATGACTGTAGTATTTTCGAATACTGTACCGTGACATTTAAAATCAATCCAATTCCATAATTTTAAAACGCGTATTAAATTTTAAATGTATCTAATGTATACACTCTAAATATTTCTCCAGTAGATTAAGATTAATGACCCCAAATATTTTGAGCCACTCATCGAAAAATAAGTTTATATTCGTAAATTTATTATAGCAACAAAAATACAGGCCTGCGCATAAATTTTCCTCGTAAAATAAAAGGCCACTGACCGTAAATTAACGTTATGCTTGCAATAGTTATCTCCAGTTTGGATGTCATGACGTTGTTTGAGGCTTAGTTGATTTATTTGTCGAATCAAGGTTAACCGTGAAACAAGACAGTGATAGTTTTAGCACTGCCGTTAGTCAAATAGTCAGAGAATTGCGCGTTGACTAATATAAAGAGAGTCCAAGAAAGATGTTTTTATGCGCTGTCTGGATTCAAACACGGGCCCTTTTTGTCAACAGCATGAGGCTGTAGCCACCATGTAAAAGAATTAACACCTCTGACTTGAGTTAGCTTTCGGTCAATTCATCTTATTTTGTTGAAGTTAGTCATAATTACGGGTACATGACTTGTTTTATTTTTGTTTTCAAAGGATGGGGCTGGAATGTTACAGAAATTTCTTAAAATATTATTTTAAAAATTGGAAACTTTCGATCTAATGATAGTGTTTTCGCGTATTAAGATGCTTCTAACAGTAGAGTTTAAATATATTAATAGAACATAAATATGTTAAATTAATTATCTATAATTTCGTCGAGATTTAATAACTGTGAAATTTGTTGGAAAAAGCATTATACGAGCCGCTCTACAGGCCTCAGAAATGCAACTGCAGAGTTGAAATTTATTTATAAACTTTACACATTTTTTTTTCCGAAATTCTACATAGTTCGAAAATTATTGTGATTTTAACAGATTGAGATCAATTTCTTGCGAATTTCCTTTTCTTTCCTTCTTTTCTTTTTCTACGTTACATTTTGCTTTGCGGCGAAAATTCTATAAAACTTGGAGACTAAGAAAATGGCTAGGTGCTTTCAAAATTACACCGGTGCTGAAAAACCTACCAACAATTCAATGGAATAAAATGCTTGTTCGAGAATTATTAACTGCTAAATTTGTAAGAAAAAAAAGGCATAATGGTCGATCTACTGTCCGCTGAAATGCAATTACAGAGTCGAAATTTGGTGTGCCAAGAAACTAATCTTTTATTATAATTTCAGCTGGTGCTTATTTGAAGTTCCCATTGGTTCAAAAGCCAGTGCACATTTAAGTACTTTTTCGTGATTACTGTAAGTATATAAGTATTGACTATTTATCCATGGTTGTAAATTTATTTTCCCTTCACGAGATCTTTATTTTCTTAACTTATAAGCTCGCAATCGTGTAGATGTCAATCGAAAGTAAGAAGAACGAGAGAGAAAGATATTCCATATTTCCAGATATGAATCTTAACATTCATAGTGAAGATTATGAAAATAAATTTAAACAGAAACTTAAATACCGACAAAAACCGTTCCCTATTTGAATTGTTATAAGTCTCTTTAACCAGTAAAATCACTGCTCATCTATTTCTTGTTACTGAATCTCACCATCTACATTCCTTAGGTTAGCTTTTTTTTATTCACAGATGATTATTTTTCATATCCAGGTAATCGTCTATTTCGCTACGATTAAGGAGAGTTCGTAGGGCAAGCATCAATATTGATAAAACTGACCTCTTTCGATATACCTTTTATAGGGAACTACTTATGATATCGCAATGAAATTGTTTGGGGGCTAATTGAGAGTATATCAGTTGAATGCTGTGGCAATGTTTTAGCGCTAATACTTTTTGAGTGATGAAAGATTTTTAATGAAACTTTTTGAAAAAATAAAGGTTCTCAGCTCATAATTTTTTAAAAGATTTCTGCCAAAAATATGTGTTAAAAGTTATCACAGTGTAAACATGTATATGAAAATATTCTGTGAAAAAAACTGAAGCAATACGAAGCTTTTTCGATGTACCATTTCTCAGCTTAGATGCTGAGAAATGGTACATCGAAAAAGGTCGGAATTAGCATTATTTTTATATGCCCTACTCCCCTTAATAAAAGCTAAACTCCCCTTAATAAACTAACTCCCCTTAATAAAAGCTAAAATAATTATACATTTTTAAACCGAAATGTTCCATGATTTTTTAAGAAGAAATAAACAATGATGAATGATTATCAATGACGTAAGTTGGTTGGACAGCAGAGCGGACAGTGACGGATCTTCATAATTGTTTAAAAAAAAGACACACCTATTTCCAATTTAAACGTATATTATTAACATTTTTATTTCACTGAATATTCAAGATCTAGATCGATTATCTTAAATCCGTAATGATCAAACACATTTTGTTTGAATAAGAGGTATCAGGTTAAGGGCTTATCAATGAATAGACTGAAATTAGAACTATGAATAACACGAAAACAACAAACACGGACATTTAGAAAATTTACAATATTTATAAAATTTATGACATTAAGCAGAATGAAACTTGCTGGATAATATTTGCAACTTTGTCACAACAAACCAAACGCATTATAAAATTCAAACCTAAAGCAATTGATGGCAGAGCTAGAGGATGCTCCAAACTTCCAGGAACTTCCAAAACTTCCATGGCCTCCATGAACAAGAACTTTAAAATAATCAGGGTGCTAAACTGGCAAGACCTGGTAACAAGGTGAACAAAATGGCGAAATGGTTGATAGGAGACCAAGGCTCACCTTTGGCTGTCGATTCAATGATGATAATCATGGTGATTGAGCCGTGACGACTCAGGGGTTAGAGCTTTTGTTTTGCAGTTTCTAAATGATGTGAACTGGTTTCGAATCTCAGCGATGCGTGGTCGATACGAATTCCTCATCCGGCTTACACCGACTGCAGTGCCGTAAAATATGGTAAACGGAGTAGCAGACGGATCTTGGATTACAGTCTCCTTGCCATCAGGTTAACCGTGGGAGGTTTTCGCGGTTTTCCTATTCATGTAACCCAAATGCTGATTAGTTCCATCAAAAATAGTCTTCCAAGGAGGCAAATGTCTTCTGAAAAAAGGAGTTCCCTTGTCTTCTGGATTGGGTTCAAAATTATAGGACTAAGGAGTAGAACATAAGTAGTCCTAAACCCAAAAAATTGGGTCGGCTGTTCAACGACGGTTAAAAATAGAATAAAATAAAATCACAATGATTATCTTTTTTGTCTAACAGTTTTAGATCCAATAATGATCAGATTTCTTCTTTATGGAAAATTTTACTAAGCTAAGCTTTTTTAAGCTATAATTTTGTTGGAATTTGCCTTTAATTCAATTTAAAATGCTTTCAGTTTAATACCTATTATACACATTTTGATCATCTATTTTGCAGTTTTTCATCATCGTGGGATACCCGTTCTGGTCTTTAATCACTTCGTGGGTTATCCGTTTTGCAGTGGTCATGCTATACAATTTCACTAAAAATCTGGACTAAACTGCAGAATTTCATTAAAAAAAATATTAATAAGTTGCATAAAAAAACTTGAATATGAAAAAGATAACTAAATTTATTTTTACCCTAAAAATTTAGGAAATTATTCTACCTTTTAGTTGAGAAAATAATTTCGTAATGTTTTTGCATAAGTAATATTTAACATAATGGTTAGGCCTAACTTTAACAATATTTTTTAACAAAATGGTTAGGCCTAACTTTAAAAATATTTTTTAACAAAATGGTCAGGCCTGACTTTATCTTAGTTAAAAATTTCTTCTCTTTTCCATTTGTGAATTTTGGAGCATGATTATTTTGCATTGTAAAATATTATTAATTATATTTTAATTTTATACTAAGCATATTAAAAATTTTATGTTGCAAACAGTTTAATAATTTTATATCCATACATTCACGTCAAAACAAAGCAATACGACTTAGGTATTTATAAATACTTTTTCTCCTTTCAACCTTAGCTGATAGAAAGAAAAAAAACAATTTTCCATGCCAAGAAAAAATTTGGATATTTATTATTCAATTTTTTTTCAGCGAACTATCGAAATTAAAACTCGAATAAAATATTTTTTTTTTAAAAAAGTTCGAAATTAGTTTGAAATGAGTATTTTTATTTATGATAGAAAAACATGAATCTTTTCTTCATACATAAAAAGATCCGATTTTCTTTTCAGCTTGTAACTTTAAAGTAATTTGAATCGAAAAATGATGTTCCCACTTCCCTTTTTTGCTTAAAAAAATGAAAGAAAAAAATTACAAAAGAATTCGAAACTCGTCGAGGGTTTTGAGCCTCGTGCGGGATATTATTTCCAGCTAAAGCCTTCTTTTCTAGGAGAGAGAGAAAAAAATCATTTCATATCGCTAAAGTGTAATGAAGCTAAAATTCGTTTTTCATTGGTGAAAACTCATTTTTGTTTGGTGGGTGAAGTTCAGTTCAGCGCAAAGATGAAAATCTCTTCGAAATTACATCATTGTGAGGGTTAGGTTTCAAAATTGAAAAGGATTTCGCTCTGAACAAGGATGCCTCAATTGAAAAATTTTCGCTTGGGTGCTATCATGCAAGTACAAATAGTTAACATTTCACGAAACAGACATTTTGGATTGGATACACTATAACTGTAATCTGAGGATATTAAATGAATGAAATTGTTATCTCAAATTGTTATTATTTGAAGAAAAATTATCGATGCAATGCACTGGTTGGACAGAAATTAAAGACGAGATAGTTTTTCTAATGTCCTATCTTTCAAAAGTATTTTAAATCATCCTATGATGCTGGAACATAAGAAAAATGAAGAATACTTACCAAAAAATAAATTCGTATAAAATAAAGGAACCTTATTTAAAACTTATCTATGAGAAAAATTTTGCAAAAGAACAAACCGTCCAAGTGATAAGCAAGGACTAATTCAGATTTTAAATGGTATTGTGATCAATCCTGGTTTTTATGCAGATCTGCCCATGCTGAGTATAGGGCTATTTGAGAGCTGTTAAGGCATGGCTACCCAATCCCGTTGCCGCGTTAAATTGCTACCAATGACTGTTGACATACTACCATGCGTCTGCTTAGAGTTCTCTACACGTGTCTGATTAGATCCGGAAACCTTGCCTGCTAATAGATGCATTGAATATCTTTACTTTCCACCAGCTTTGCGACAGCCACTTTAAGATAAAACGTAAGATGAGCTAAAATCAAAGCTAAAATGCAACTTTCTATTTGCGTTCTTAAGCAAATGTATGCTTTGAAAATAATTGCTTGTTAGACACAAATGTCTAAGAATACGCGCTAATGCAAGAATGCACATTGTGAGTTTGCCCTTTTTCGAGTCAATTCATATTTCGGAGTTTTTCTTCCCGATTCTGCCTCCCAACCTAAACCCTTAGAATTCGATGAAAATATTACAGGTATCACAAGAACTAATGGAAAATGCATACTACATAATTACAAGAGCTAATAGAAATAGCCTGAAAATTATCTCCTAAATCACGACGGTAAATCTATAAAATATTTATAAAAACTCACATTTTCTTAATGCCAGATGCAACTGTGCATGAAAATTGCCTATTTTCCAAAATCAAGTATTTCATTTTTTCAGTTTGTGATTTCAAATTCGTTCGAAAGTAATTTTGTATTCGAAACTGTTTGAATTTGGATTTAAATATACGTTTTACGCTTCATGGCGCATTTTCCATTATTTTTTTCAAGAAATTAACTGAATTAACTGGAAGTTATATTGTTTGCCTAATTTCATACTTTTTTTTTCTAATGAGCTGCACAATCGGTCTCGCCGATGAGCAGACCTAGTGCGTTCTCCAGAGGTGGTATCCACTCTTTCAGGACCACCACCATGGGTGAGATACCGTTGGTCATGTTAATTTGGACGTCTAGTTTCTGCCACACTAGATGGCAGCACCGAGACTCTATTTGGATGCTAAAGTGCACTAGGAATTTAATTTTGCCGGAAATGCCAAGAGCCAATAAGGCACTCCAGGGATCTTTTACATGCCGCATAATCATACGACATGGCCGCTGAGGATTTTCTGCATCCTGAAAATCCGGTGTCTGGGCCGGGGATCGAACCCGCAGACTTGGGCTCAGAAGGCCGACTTATTTCATACTAAAAAGTCATATTTACACATTCACATTAAAGAGATATTCCTGATTCTGCATCTGCGAATGTCTTGAAACTTGTTTCTGACCATCAATACCAACTACAGAAAGCATTCTAGATTTTGAAACCTTATCATTTCTGTTAAATTAAGAGCTATATAACTTAATATACATCAATCCAAACTTCGCTTGAAGAATATCCCAGATTAAGGATTAAGGAAGACGGTTTTGAAACTTTTTTTTCAGATCATTAATACCAGCTGCAGAAGACTGTCTAGATTTAGAAACCTTATCAACAAATGCTCCATCGCGTGAAAAAGACATGATTCCAAACTTCATTACAAAATATTCAAGATTTTTTTATTTCAAAGATAAAGATTTAAAACTCGTTTCATTCGGTCTGAGAACAAACTAATCCTGCATTTTTCTCTTTATTAATCTCGTCCACAGAACAAATACTCATAACAAGAAAAATCCAACTTTTCCGGTTTCTTTTAACAAATTTTTTTCACTTGGACTTTCTAACAAAATTAAATTTAAAGACGCTATAGCCTTCCAAAATTAATTTTCCACTTTAATATATGACAGAGACAAACTTCAATAAAGCTTGATGAAGAGTCACCTAACTAGAAACAAAAAATGTCAAAAACTGTAAAGTTAAACTAGTTTTTTTCGTCGAGCAAAAAATTACATGGAGACAAAACAATTTCCGACCCCCCGACAATACACAAAAAAGAACTTTTTGAAGGGGGGGGGGCTGGAATACATTTTTGAAGAAACTGTTCTCTTCCCATCTTAGTATGCAAACATTGCGAGACTGTTTCTAATAATCTTTTCGAAAATTGAAAGGATGGAACGACGAACGAGGAAGAACTGCATGAAAAAAAAGAATAAAGCAATCGATAAAAATTTAATTAGTTGGGGTGCGCCGGATTTCCTCTGAATTCTCTCTACCCTGTAATGTGTTCTTTTAGAATTACTAAGGAATTATATTCAAAGATATGCGAACATTTTCTCTAGATTTTTTTAAAGAAAAAAAATACTAATTGAAAAATGAGAAATTAAAACAGTAAGAATATATAATAAGGAAAAAAATACGCTTAACTTAAATGTACCATGAAATAATCGTTTTTAATACTAAACACGCATTCATCTGCAACCCGTTAATTAAAATTTTAATGTAATTGTTGCGAGAAAAATGTCTTAAGCAAAAATCAGTAAAAAAATAAGTAGCTTCATGCCAATTCAAATGTAAGACTTTAAAAAATTGACAAGTAAGGAACCGTAAATTAATCTCATGAATTTTCTAAGTATCTATACGTTTTAAATTATTCTGAATGCATAAAAATCTCATAATTAATCTGAATGAATAATCGAAATAAGGTCTTTTTAGGAAGAAAAAAAAATTGTTTTTTAAATCTAACAAAGCTGAATAATTTATTTAGGATTTTTGTTCCAGTTTGACTGAATTGTAAAAATATTTTTCTAGCCTCAACTAGTAAAATAAATAACACAAATTCAATTTAATAAACCTAATATGTGTAACATATTATTAAATTAATCTCATGAATTTTCTAAGTATCTATACGTTTTAAATTATTCTGAATGCATAAGAATCTCATAATTAATGTTAATGAATAATCGAAATAAGGTCTTTTTAGGAAGAAAAAAAATTTTTTTTTAATCTAACAAAGCTGAATAATTTATTTAGGATTTTTGTTCCAGTTTGACCGAATTGTAAAAATATTTTTCTAGCCTCAACTAGTAAAATAAATAACACAAATTCAATTTAATAAACCTAATATGTGTAACATATTATTTTACAGGTATGCAATTTTAATTCCTCCAGGTATGCAATTTTAATTTCAGAAGTGGTATCTTATGGTTTTAAAACAACCAGGTTAAATTATGAATTTTTCATGGTCGTAAGCAATCCTCAAACCCGTAATTTTAGTCAATTAGTAATAGCAACAAGAGTACTTTTTTATAACGTCAAGCTAAATAGAAATAAACAATTATTTCAAATTCATATAACCGATTGTGAATTTAATTGTAAATATCATTTGTTAATAAGAACTTTGAAACAGTTGTCATAAGGAGTTTTCTGGTATTTGGTTAACAGGTCAATTTTAAAAAGACGCCATTCAGATAATCTGAGCTCACTCAACCATAGTATTTTTAAAATTACAACTTGGAACTTAATGCTCTCATGCATAAGGGCCTCATATTAAGACTCAAGTGTTTTTGCTTCATAATGCTATTCAGATTCACATTTGTGCTGTAATTTGCTAGTAGTTCTCATTTGAAGACTCCAGACAGTTTTTGGAAGCCTCACTGGTTGACAGGAAATTTAGGATAGTTAAAAGTACATGATCTCGTAAAGAAGTAGATGGAGGACATGAGAAAGAAGTGAAAAACTGCGTTAAAGTGCAGAATGATGTTTGGCAGTTTGATATTTGGCGATTTGAAAACATGCCTATGAAAATAAACCAAGAGTCAATCACATAACGGAAAATAGAAATAGTGATAATCAAATGCTGACGTCATTAAAAGCAGAGACAGCAAGAAATGAATATTATGGTAACCAGAAACTGAGTTTCAGCAAAATTTTACAATTAAATTTCTTGCCAAATCAAGGGGCCCCTGTTCAACACTTTAACCAAAATCTGATATTTTATTTATTTATTTTTGAGAGTATATCACATTACTATAAATTTTTGTATCATTGCACATCCTTCTATGCTTAAAATGAAGTTTTAATATTCAGTTTTTCCATGATTAAAATTATATTGATAAAATGTACCAAAAACCATATGTCCTCAGTTGCACAAGAGAAAACCAATTTTTGATAATACAAGAACAACAAAAATTTTCAAAAATAAATTATAGCACAAATAAAAAATTCATGCAAATGAAAGTATAATGTAAACTGACCTCCTCTGACGTGCGTTTCTCGGCTGATGATAGCCCCAGCACTATTTGAAGCTAAGCACTGATAAAGAGTGTCATGGACATCTTGCCTATAATCACTGCGCGAGAAAGGAGGGAACACCAGTGTTCCATCTGATCTTGTATATCTAATACCCGATAAGTCCCTTGCGTTGGCTCCTTCTCTGTTTTGCCAACTGATTCTAGGAGATGGGATGCCTTCTGCGGAGCACCTAATTTCTGTACCACTGCTGTTCGAAAATTCTATCCGAAAAGGCGGCTCAGTTCTGAATCTAGGACCCACTTCTTCATCGCTGTTGGCATTCGAAGATATGGCTGGAAAAAAAAAATCAATTATTTACCTCATGATTTTAGTATTAGATATAAATTTATTTAGTTTCATAAAAATAATTAGGCTAAAATTGTTGCATGAATTTACATGAATAATAGTGTACAGTACGCAAAATAAAAACCGGAATACCCTGAATGACTTTTGATTGGATTTTCACGTATTATGACTTTATCTTAATGGTTCGTGGGCAATATCTTAAATATTTTGATTATTTATAGCTAACGATATTTCAAGTTACAAAATCAAACACAAAAAAAAACTACCTTCTTTTCGACGAATTTGGGAATCTAAATCTAAAAATATAGGATGTAGTCGTGCACAAAACGGTTTCAACAAATACCGACACAAATAATAAAACTAAAATAATTCCAATGTTTTTTAATTTATTGCTTTTCCCGGTGGATCTTCGTTATTAGATTAAGCATCCTTGGTGCCAATGCGACTACTTTTTACTGTTCTCCATAAAGAATAAAACTTTTTATTCGTTATGGAGAACTCCATTAATTTGGTTTTTAGTTCACACTGCACGTTTTTTTTAAATTTCAATAAGTAGATATTACTAACTTTGACGTCGATAACAGTTTGCAGATTTTTATGCTGTCTTAAAGTAATTAGTAACATTTCTCCATTAATTTTGGCTTTTAGTCCATAGCTTATTATTTTGCTTCGATTAATAGTTGCTACCAAAAGAAATTATTATTGGAGTAAATAATATTATTGGAGTTTTTTACTTTTATCCTCAACGATCTAATACCATATTTCCATTAATTTTGAGTTTTATCACGGAAGTTTTTTTTTTAATTCTATTCTACGGTGAAAAAAGTCATGGGTTATCAATATGCAAATATACAGATGGCAGTAGTATCACGCGCAAAATGTGTATATGGTTAAAGCAGGACTTTTATTTGTGCAGAAGTTATTCATCTGAGAATGTTCCTGATGTAATTATGACCGAAAGATGAGAATTAATAGACTTTGAACGTGGAATAGGAGTCGCATCGCATGGGATATTTCATTTTGGAAATTGTGACAGAAATCAACATTCCTAGATCTACAATGTCAAGAGTGTGCATAGAATACTTAATTTCAGGTGCAACCTCCAATTATGGACAACGTAGTGGCCGACCGCCTGCACTTACTGTTCAAGACTGCCGATGTGTACATAGAATTGTCAGTCTTAACAGATACTTAACATTGAGGGAAATAACCGCAAACATCAATGCGGTAAATGAAATGGACTTGTTCGTTAGAATAGTGAGGCGAAATTTAACTGTAATGGAATATGGCAGCAGAGCACATACTCGAGTGCCTTCTTTAGTGACATGACGTCACGTCACATCCAACGCCTCTTTCGAGCTACTAACTATTTTCGTTGGATCCTAGACAACTAGAAAATTGTAGCTTAGTCAGATGAGTCACTATTTAAGCTGACCGGAATTGATGGGGGAGCTCAAGTGAAGCTCAGGCCTTACGAAACCCTGAACACAGTTGTCTACAAGACACTGCACTGCGCAAACTAGTGGGGTAATGTCACCTACTTGGAGACCACTTACAGCTATTCATGGACATGCACCCAAATTACGACGGAATTTCTTATGGATGGCAATGTGCCATGTTATCAGATCTTTATTCTTCTCAACTTGTTTGAAGAACATTCTGGACAATTCCACCGAATGGTTTGGCCACCTAGATCACCGGACATGCATCTCATTGGATATTTATGTCGTATAATCGAGAGACTTTTTCTATTATGGACATATTTTTATACTGCATATGGCTAAATATTCCTGAAAGAGAGTACCGACTAATTGTTGAGTTGCTGCATTTCGTAATGTTTGGGCATGTCCGACATGATATTAAGAGGTATCCCGCGATTTATGTCACCTCAGTACATGACGGATCATCAGGCTGAGTTATTAAGGGATCTTGTCTCCCGACATGGCTGAAAAACATTATAATACTTCTTCTGCCTTCTACGCTGAAATGCCCTTAAACTCTTACTTACGGTGATTTGTTATTAATAAAATTTAATACGTAAAGAACTTCGACAATATCTCAGAAATCTCTTGAAAATAAATAAAATTGAAATTAAACTTTATAGAAACTTTATAAATTTTCAAAATATTCAAATCGGATTTTGCCACATCTCAAGAACTTTTTAAGCAAAATGAAAAAAAATTTACGTAATTATAAAAATCGTTTATCCAAACATAATTTCATGCAAAAGTAAAATTATGAAAAAATAATAAATATTAATAATTTTTACTATTTTATTTTATGATAGTCGAAAACAAATTGAATTGTAAAGTGTGAAATCTTTTACATCATTTTAAAGAATGTAAATCTTTATGACAAAATACAAAATTTGAGCGAAATCGAGTGAATAGTTTTTGAGAAATCAAATTTTTAAAATGCTGATTTTGCACGAATTTTTTATTTCACCAAGCAAAATTACATTTTCTAAAGTGATATAAGAAATTTTTTACCTTAAAATTCAAAATTAATTAAAATATTATTAAATTGAATAATAAAAATTATAAATATTTGCTATTTTTGTGGAATTATCCTTGGCTTATTTTATTATGGAAGTTATTTTTCATGAAATTATCTTTGGATAAGTAAATGTTATAATTGTGTACAAAAAGAAAGTTCTAATTTGTTAAAAAGCTCTTAAGGCATAGCTAAATATGCAAAAAGTCAAATTAACATCAAGGGATTCAAACTTTGGACCGCTTTCTTGACCACACTATTGGGGCCATACCTCCCTAATTACGACTACCCCCTATATTTCAAGGGTCAGGAATCTAAATCCATCAAACAAAGGTATATCTATTCAGAGGTATGTCCATTTTTAGCCTGATTTTGTTGCCTAAAATATTGCCTGCATTAACCAACAAGCATGTTTGAAGTCACCCCCTTGCACCATTAAGATCGAGTCCTAGAACCTGAAGATCCGATAATTAGATCAAAAGTTATTCAAGATAATACGGGTTTTTTTTTAATATGCTCTTATGAAAATAATTTCAAACATTTTTGTAATAGTTGCCAGATTACCAAGCACGAAGTTAAAGCACAAATCGAGGATAATGCCATATATTCTTAAGGCGCATTCATACTGACGTTAAGAACTTCATTTGATTGGTCTGTTACACTGGATTGGTCCGAAAAAATATATTTACGAAGGGTAATAATTTATTGTACTGGATAATTCAGAGTTGCTCATTTAAAAAGATCGAATTTTGAATACAACATTTAATTCGATAGCGTTTGTAAAAATTATTATCATTTACTGCTTTCCTTACAATAAAACTTTTAGTTGAAAAGTGGGATTCATTAATAACAAAGCTTGATAATTGTTTTATCACAAAATGTTCTTTCACCCCTCAAATCCATTATCATTAAACGTCTCAGACGGATATATCAAATGTCATCAACTATCGACGCCAATCCCAGGGACAATTAATAGAAATTCTGCTGCTCCTGTCACCCTTGGATGTCAAATTCTATATCTAAACATCTTATCTTTATTCTAGAACATTGTAGAACTTTCTTCGTTATTAGAATGTTGGAATCTTGTCTCTATCCAGAAGAACGCTTAGCTCAGAAACCCTCTACTTCCATTCGCGCATACTTTAATAATCTTCTTTTCTGGAAGATAACGATGCATAGAATCCCCCTTTCAGTACTAATTCTTAATTGCAGACGACACTAACGAGAAAATTATTTACAGACGCCGGAATAAGGGGTGGTCTTGGAAAGCTTTTATCGTTTTAGAGGAGGCGGAGGATAAAGGGAAGAGGTTGTGCGTTAAAGCGATGGTAATGAATGTATATTTTCGAAAAATTAAACCAGCAATCTCCTGCCAACGCTGCATTGTTAAGAAAAAAAAAAGAATTTTCGTTGAAAGAACGGGAATTATTAAGAAAGCTATATAATGTGAGTGACGTTATTCTAAAATAGTCATTAAGAGAAGCTTATTAATTGGTGCGCGCTCACAATGTAAGGTGACTAAGAAAAAAAACTAATCATGTCTAAGTTTTTTTAGCACCACGTGATCACGCGAATGTGATTTAATTTCTTAGAAAAAAGTTTTCTCGAAGACAAATTTTTTTTGGTACTTAAACTTTTCATATTTTTTGGATTGATTTCAGAGTTTCAAAGCACAAAATTGAATTCTAAAAAGTCACACATCCTCTATGTGAATCAGAAGTTCAATGCCAGATGTTAAAATCAATCAGTCTATTTATTATTTTTTAATTTTGATTTTTTTACAGAATTACACAATCAATCATTAATTTATTCCACAATTTTTTGGACAATCTGACTTTAAAGCGGACAACTAAAAAGCCAAAGTTAAACAATGATTTTGGGATATACCATTAAAAAAATTTTTACCAAAAAACCTTGGATTACAGACAAAATACAAATAAAACATTTATTACATTTACTGTTAATTAAAAAAAGTCTGCTTTCACCCGCGAATTTAAAATTTACAGAATTTTAAAATGAATAGTTTTTCTAGTCTAAATTAAAATTCCCTGTTTCAAAATTGAGCTACAAATAAGGTAACAGACATTTTATCTTATGTTCACAATACATTATATATACAGTTTACTTGGTCTGATACCAATTGAAGTGATTTTAAAACCTCAGATTTTAAACCTCTATTGCATTGCGCTCAAATAAACTGTCCAACAGCAAGTGTTTTAGATTAATCTGATTAAAGGGGCAATATGAATCAAGTAAATCTGAAAATACCCTGTTGAAAAACGTAAGCATGGAGTTTTTAGAAAAAAATATGAATACGATCTATGAAGGGAGAAATAAAATTACTCTAAAAAAAGTATGATACGAAGCAGCCAGTGTGAGCTTTGCCATTGCATACGTTACTATGATAAAAATCATCTGTGTTCGATCATTTTTATATTCATTATTACTCTCTAATTATCTGAAAAAATGTGAAAATAACTATGAAAATACCACTATCGAGATGTTTAAAAAAATCTCGATACGTAGATAAATTTTGCCAATAATCTCTCATACTTCTGGTGTTTATTCATTTCAAAGTATAATATCACCCTACTTGCTGTAGTATAATTCTGAAAAATCCAAATAAATTTTTAATTTGATGTCGTCCATTTGTCTAAATATCATGGTACAATTATTTTAATTAGTCTTTTTCGGCAATGTTATCAATTGTTTTTGCAAGATTGTCACTGGCTGTATAAGTAATAATAGTGGTATTTGTTTCACACGAATTTACATATTAAAAACCTCTTTATCGTTTAGTGTACTGAATGCACGATATCTTCCAAAATGACACGTCTCTAACATACCGAGCAAACTCCTAAATCCGAAGTCCGGGACTTTGCCTTGCTATTTTGCTTAGTATATAAAAAAGTGAGGAAAAGTAAGTACGAAATGACTTGTTCAGTTGCTAAGTTTGGGTTAGACATTAAAAAGACAAATTTTGTATTGTGTATAATTTTATTAAACAAGCCTTTCAAGCTGTGTCCATATTATTAAGTAAGCATTTCGAGTTGTGTCAGTTTTCTTAAGTACACAATTTAAGTTGCATCCATTTTCTTACACACGCATTTCGAACTGTGTTCATTTTCTCAGACACGCATTTCGAGTCATTTCAATTCTCTTAAAGGCGCGTTTCTAGCTGTGTGATTTTGTGAAACGCGCGTTTAGAGCTGTGTCCGTTTTTTTAAAGACACATTTTGAGCTGTGTCCATTGTTTAGCACGCTTTTTGAGAAATATCCATTCTTTTAAACACCCTCTTTGTGCCTTGTCCATTTTCTGGAACACGAATTTCGAGCGGTGTGTCTAGAATAAAAAGCTCCCTGATGATTACATTCTCTCTCTGATAGAAAGCTCAACAAAAACATGCAAAGCTTTACTATTTTTTGCTCCTTTAGTTTAATTAGTTAATTTTAGTTTAAGTGAAAATATTGTCTAAAGTTGAGAAAAAACGTTTATTTAAATGACTAATTCAAAGTTCCTCAATTGAAGTTAAAAAAGAAATATATAAATAAGTTACTAAATAAATATGGAAACCACATTCAAATATATATCCGTAAATTAACATGGAGAAAATTTTCTTTATTTTCTATCTGATCAAAACCGTCAAGTCACTTAACATATTATTTACTAGCTGAATACCCGTTCTTCGTACAGGGTGAAAAAAATGCATCAATTAATCAGTACTAAACAACACTACAAAATCATACACCACATTTTCAGACAAATACCGACACAAATAATAAAGTTAAAATGCTTCCAATGTTTTTTTATTTATTATTATTTGTTGACTTTCTCGGTTGCTTTACATCACTAGATTAAACTAAGCAAATGTTTAGTAATTTATCCCATGAAAATAAAGGCTAACTGTATTCAGCATCATCTGGCATAATAATATTGCTCAGGGCGACTCGTGATATTTAAAATGTGCCACAGTCAAGCTACTCTCCAGTACATATCTATCTATATAATAAATGCATCATGAAAATGTAAAGTTTTGCTGCTGTTTTAATCGGTACCAAATTTACTCTAAAATACGTTGGACCTATATAAGAGTATAGTTGGTATGTATTAAAACATAAATAACTGTAAACAAAATAAGCACGTAGCTTCAGATAAATTTAGAAATAATAATTTTGTGTCGTAGTTTGCTTATGCTACCACAAACACGTTGATCATTCAGATAACTTGTCATATTAAATAAAATGTAATTTAGTATAACATGAAGCACTATAAACAGCTTTTTTGATTTTTGAGATATAATCTATAAGTTTATTTTTAAAATATTTGAAAAAACTGAATCGTACTTAGCTTATTTTAAAACACTGGCTTCCCCTAATTCAATAATAAGATTTCAGTTTTTAAATGTATCTGAATTTAAAATATAATTTAAAAAAATTAAAAACCAGGCTTCGTAATTTGTATTTTCGTGAAAATAATTCCTTTTATATAATTTTTGAAACGTATTCTTAGAGTCTACCATTTACCCGCAATTCTATATACAAACACACATGCACACACATTCTTTATTTTATTATACTAGGAGACTCCGCCCCCTGCTCGCTAACGCTCGCCAACCCCCGAGAATTGCTACGCAATCCTATGTGGTTCACGCCGTGAACCATGGCTCGCTGCTCTCGCTCGCCAATGAACACAATGTTCTAGCACAAAGACATAGATAATATGTTATCATCAAAGACATAGTATTTTATCATCAAAGACATAGTATTGTACTTATGTAGAAGAATTCTACCAATGTTCTTATGGGCTTTTAAAAAAGTAAATTAGCTATTTAGATTGTACATCGTGAAAAAATCAAAACATTAGCTAAATAAGAAACATATTAGCAAAATAAATTATCAAATATTGCTTCACTAATATTCTGCATTTTAAAGCGTGAAAATTCAATGCATAAATAAACGCGAAATATAAAAAAATTCAATGCATTCAATACAAACACTTAAACGTTTTTTAGACGTTTAGGTAGCTCCCAGTAGAAAAATATCAATTCAACAGCGGCCTTTTAAAGCATTCTCACTTCAATTAATTAATTAATTCCTAATTGAGTTTAAATTAAATATTGTCATGTTTTTAGTGCATGAATCTGAATTGAACAACCTGATAATGCTCACTCTGGTTATTGTTATCTGGTTGCTCACTACGTGCTCTTGCGCGCCGAATCCAATCAATTAAAAATGAAAACTGTTGCCAGCGCGAGAAAAGAAATATCATCGGTTTTATTGATACATACATACATACATACGTACGTATTAGCGTTTTATATAATATAGATATATGTATAGATTTAAGAGCTTTTATTTGCACTTTCCAAAATTTATGCTATTAGCATAAATACTTCCTGACAAATATCACTTTTTTTTAAAATTGATTATAAGGGGATCAAAACCTTTTTTACACATTTCATTACTCATACTAGAGATCACAATTTTAATCCATCTTTTTCAAATAATGTTTTTTATTAAAGAAAATAGTAGAAGCATCTAAAGTAATCATTAGCTAAGTTACATTTTCTTAACAATAATAATAACAAAGTATGGAAGGAAGTACTTACTAAAAGCACTTAAAAAGGAAACGCAGAATGCTGTGATTCTCTAATTGACTCAAATTATATTAATGCACATGCTTAGTTAAATGTTGAAAATGTAAAGAACTTTGCGAGATAAACGTATTATCTAGCATTCAAAAGAAAATGAAAAATGGTTTGTGAGTAATAAAAAAAAAATAATCCTCAAAAAAAGGGGAGGAAATGAAAATGTAGCAAATAATTTCTGCGATGTACTAGAAAAGTACTTTTTTTTCCTCCTTTTTCTGGATTTAACTTGGTAATTATTCTTCCTTTATGTTTATTTTTAAGTAAAAGAAAAAGTTCGGGAGAGAAAGTAAAGACTTGACAGTGATTGCCAGTGTTTTTTCTTCTTCTGTTAATTTAGTAACTAGTTTTATCGGCATTATTAAGGACTTTAAAGAAAATAAAAACAGAATGCAAATTAAGTAAAATAAAAACTGTCCTTTTTTAAAAGAATTCAGAAAAAGAAAAAATAATCTTTATTGACGTAGAAACATTTTTTTTCTTCTGCGTCAATAATAGCTTTTTTTCTGAATAATGTTTTTACCTGCTATTTTAGAAATGAAAATAAGGAATATTAGAAAGAAGCCAAAATGTACAGCATTATTTAAAAATGCATTTAATTTTTAAAAAGTACGCGAATATTAATGCACACAAAGCAATAAGAAGAGTTACTTATAAAAATTTCAGTAAGCAATATGAAAATTAGGAATAATTATACTATTCCTAAAGAAGTTCATCATTTATCCTTCTTTTTTTTTCAGTTATCATGCTGTTTTGTTAAATGTCTATTTTTGTGGTTTAAAAAAATAACTAATGTTTATTAACTCATTGATTGTGGATGACGAAAAATTTATAAGTAGTCATGAGCAACCAGTTGTACAGTTTTAAAATATAATTTACACTACTCTTCAAATATAATTAAACTGTTATGCGTCATATTATTCCCAGCAAGAAAAAGATTAGCAAAAGCTCCGCTTTGTTAAAGAAGCTCATTATTAAATGGGTTAGTTTTATGGTAAAAAGGTGAATTTCTCAAATATGTCAGAAATACGAGAACCGGTTTAGAAATGAAATGCTTATTTTGATATTAATTTATTACTGAATTTGTTGCAAACTGAAATGCATTAAAGTTGAGCTTGCAAGAGACCAGAAAACTTGTTATGAATTTAGCCGGCAAGATATAATAAAATAAAATTTTTTATCTAATATATTTGTGCCAGGAAATAAAAAATTCGCCTTCAGTTCCCAAAAAAAAATCGATTCAACATTGTACTACCGAATCAGCCATTTGAACCATAATACGGGTCAATTTTGCTGCAACCTGAATAAGGTGCCAAATTGGACCCTATTTCGGTTCAAGTTAGTGTAGTGCAGAGATGGGCAAACTACTGCCCGCGGGCCAACTTTGGCCCGCCGGAAGGATTTATCCGGCCCGCGGATGGAATTTTACCTTTCCGAGACAATGCAAGGAACTTTTGAAAACGAAATCACAATTCCATTCATCTTATTAAATACTTAAATTAAAACTTGTAAATGCTTTTTTTTTTAGAAGTGTTTACTTTGCCCACCAAACTTCTTTTTTTCTCGATTTTTTTGCCCTCGTCCAAAAAAGCAAGTGTGCAAAAGTTTAAAATTGGGAAACAGATCCATTCCAAACAATATTAAGAATGCAGAACATTTTAATATTATGGCACAACCCAAGACTAATAATATAAATAGGCTGCTCTTGCAATGGTATGAAATCACATTCACTTTAAAACCAAAACTAGTCTTATTTAGCCTCTCAGCACGTTAGGAAAAATGGGGAATGGTAAGTAATGTTGGCTACTTATTCCTATATTTGGCAATAATAGTAGGCAGAAAAATAAATTCTCTAAGAAATGCTTTTTGAGGAGACGCCTGGAATTTCACATTTTCCTCATGGAGGCGAAACTTAAGAGGAACGTTGACGACCGTTAAGGACAAAATTACTGTGTTTTTTTAATTAAAAATCGAATAAATATTTACATTATGGGTTAAAGCTAATTTCATGCAAAGACTAATTTTCAATATTATTTTTTCTTATTCAGTATTGTCCAAGTGTAAACTGATTTCAATACATGGTTCGAAAAAGATCATCAAAATCAAGTATCTCTGGATTCAATCAATGAGCACACTTTAGAGGACTGCTAAGGGAACAAAGGGTAACAATTGTGGTTCTCATTACAGTGATCTACCATAAAGTACCGGACTTCGCAAGCAGGACGTTGGGGTACCACTCTGCAGAGGATCAAAACTGTTATGGCATACCTTAGGATCATCTTTAGAGATGTTTTCCAGACCAACTCCAATAGCCCATTGTNAATTTTTTCAAGATATTGTAAGCATTTTGAAGAATACATATTTTTTCTAAAATAGAAATAATTGAAAAAACCTGGTAAAAATGAAGGAAATGAAAAGAATTATTTTTCAAACTGCGTTAAAAAATTTTGATACTTTTTTCTTTAAAAATATGAACACTTAATAATGTGATGATTTATATAGGGGATTATTTTTTTAAACTTAGCTTATTATTTAAGGTATTCAAAAGAAATTGATTATTCTGAAGATCCAAATATTTTATTACTCCAAATTGTTATTTAATTTACAGGAATAATTTCTATTTGAAAATTAGTTTTAACCGAAATATTTATGTAATTAACTGAAATAATTGTGCGTATGTAAATTTTTCTTCCTCTTTCTATATAGAAGGACGAAGTATTTTTTCTCCTTATTTGAATTTTTCTAGTCTTAAACGAGGATAAAATCTTCACTTAATTCAACAAGCAACTTTTAAAAATATCCATGAGCGCGAAGATTCGTTTACGAATTTTGCGAGTGCTGTATTGAGGCGAGCATAGGGTTGCCTCTCAGTGAGGGTTACTAGATAAGGCGATGAAACATTTGTCAAATAAAACCGCGGCGAGTGGAGGTGCCCGGGAGTCGACATTAGGGAAAATCGCGTACCGGACTTCGCAAGCAGGACGTTCGGGTACCACTCCGCAGAGGATCAAAACTGTTATGGCATACCTTAGGATCATCTTTAGAGATGTTTTCCAGACCAACTCCAATAGCCCATTGAGTGATGTAAATATTTTGAATTTCAAGGTACAAACTTAACGATAAGCTAATATTTTTTTAAACAATACAAAATTCTATCTTCAAGAGAAAGTAGCACGATTAACCAGAAATTCGTATTGAATTAAAAATATTTCTTTAAATTCTTTATAGGCATCCATCTTTTAATGATTTTTATTAGTTTAGTGAATTATAACGGTTGTTGAACAAATGACCTAATTTTGGGCTTACGACTACCAATATTCAACTCCGTAGCCTAGTGGTTTTGAACCCAATCCAGAAGACAAGTATTGGGAGAAAGTTGCCTTCGTGGAGGACTTTTTGATGGAACTAACCCGAATTTGCGTTACATGGAGAGGAAAATCACGAAAGCCTCCCATGGTTAGGCTGGAGGCAAGAGGACTCTAACCCATGATCCAACTATCACTGAGGGTATTTTACGTAAGCACTAAGATTGTTGCGAGCCGGATGAGAGATTTGTATCGGCCATCCATAGCTGGGATTCGAACCTGGTTTACCTCATTGGAAAGCGAACTTTCTATCCCCTGAGCCACCACGGCTCAATTTAAGGAATTGTAATTTTTGTTCTTGTGGTCAGGATGTTGAAACTGTAGAACACATTATATTTTATTATAATTTATATTTAATTCAAGGAATAAACTTAAAAAAGGAACTTAGACACTCAGGTATTTCTTGGCCACCTGTTTTGTTCTTGTTTTTTAAATGCACTGAAAACCTGAATTAAATACACTGAATATTTTACGCAATTTTGTATGCAACTTGAACTTTTGTATACAATTTGTTCTGTTTCTTTTCAATTTACAATTGAATTTTGCCTACTTACATCTGTAAGCCTCTGTTGTACTTTGTGGAGTATAAGGAGATGTTTAGCAATTCAAATTTTAAAAAAAATCCATCCTTAAAAATTTCAGATTTTGTCTTACAAATTACTCAACTTATTGTTCGCCAAATGATTGACTACTTTTTTTACAACAAATGCGCATATTGCCATTGAGTCCCTTTCGAACAGAAGCAACTCGTTAATTGTGCAACAAAAGCAGATTTTTCTTCCAATATTGTTTCACCACAATTCCAATACAGATTTATTTACAGCGACATCGATACCTCATTTGGATCCGAAGTGCTGCTTTACAGAACGTAAGAAAATCCATAGCAAAAGGAAGTGCTACTTGAGACATTTCAAAAGAGTTTCCCCTCCAAGATGGCCTGTTACGACACTCCTGTCTGACAAAAGGAGTAATAAAATAAAACGCAGAAACTTCTACAAAAAGAAGAAAAAAAAACACTCCAACTTCTCTCGAATAGAAAACTCGGTTCTAATGGTATTACCAACAGGCTATTGAATTTCAACTTGCAGTAATTATGTAGATCACGAAGGAACCCGCATCAAGTAAATTGAATTTTTACCCCACCAAGTTCAAATCTCCTTTTTTTTTCTCTTACTTTTGCAACAACAATGATTTCAAGATGCGTGGGAAGGGGTGGTCTACAG
Source organism: Parasteatoda tepidariorum (assembly GCF_043381705.1). Taxonomy (NCBI): domain Eukaryota; kingdom Metazoa; phylum Arthropoda; class Arachnida; order Araneae; family Theridiidae; genus Parasteatoda; species Parasteatoda tepidariorum. Next base: position 25,351,268 of record NC_092204.1, read on the forward strand.
GGGATTGCAAGGATCGATAATTTATCTGATTTTTTTCTTTTATTACTTTTTTTTTCCATCTTGCATTTTAGAGTGACACGTGACTTAGCGTTGCGGAGTGTAGCAGCACTTAGATAATTGGCTGGATTTATTAATTCTAATTCGGGAGATTCCGTGAAGAGGGGAAGATCTAGAAGAGATTTGTCACGAAGATCTATTTTTTGCTCTTGTATTTTTTTGAAGTAATGTAAGCTTTCTTACTTCCACATTTTTTTTATAGAATGATATTATATAGATTAAATTGAACAATTCCATTTCCGCTGATAAGATATCGAAAAACGCATGTTAAAAAATGATTTTCTAAAATTAGGTGTACTATGTACAGTGCGAGAAGTAAAAAACGGACATCCCTTGATAACTTTTGATCTAATGATCGGATCTTCACGTTTTAGGATTCATTTTTAATTATTCAAAGGGGTGACCTCAAATATGCTTATTAATTAATTTAGACGATATATTAAATTACGAAATCAGATGCAAAGACGTACTTACTCTAAATAAACATCCTTTTTTCTTGACGGATTCAAATTTTTGACCTCCAAAATATAGAAGATAGCCATAATCTGGGAAATATAGTCCCAATAGTTTGTTCAGGAGAGTGGTCTAAAATTTTAATGTTATTTTTATTTGTGAGTATTTTTCTATACCTTGAGAAATTCTTAAACGAAAGAAAAACGTTTTTTTTAAAGAAAAAAAATTCAATTTCGCAGGAACTATTCGACCGATTTCACAATAATTTCGTATTTTGCCTTGTAAAATTATATTCTTTAAAATGTTGTAAAAAGTGGTATGCCTTACAATAAAAAATCTGTAAACTACTATTAATGTTAAATAATATTAAATGATAATTATTTATTAAAATTTATTTTTTACATGGAATTATCTTATACAAACAAATCACAAGTAAATTACAAAGACAAATAAATTTCATAATTGCGTGCAAAAACTTTTCATTTCGCTTTAAAAGCTCTAGAGATATGGCGAAATGCGCCAAAAGTAAAATTAGCATTAAAGGATCCAAACTTTGGGCCGCTCACCTTATATACTCTTTGACCAAACTACTGGGACCCTATTTGCCAGTTTGCAGTTACCTCTTACATTTGGGGGGTCAGAAATCCGAATTCATCGGTAAAAAGGTATGTTTATTCAGAGAAGGTGTGTTTCAGTGCTTGATTTCGCAACTTAAAATACCGTCTGATCTAATTAATTAGCATAATTGAAGTCACCCCCTCGAACCATTAATAGTGAATCCTGTAACATGAAGATACAAGCTTTAGATCAAAATTTATTCAGTGAGGTCTTATTTTTATTTTGCGCATTGTATAGTGCGAAAAAATGAAACAAAACGCCATAAATATTTTTTTGATCTATTGATTACATTTACACAAATTTCTATTCTTACTATTACTACTCTTATATCTATCTTAATTTTCTAGAGGGCCTTAACATGCAAGTTAGCTTTTGTAGACGATATTTAAATTGTGAAATCAGACACAAAAGCGTACTTCCACTGAATAATCATAAATTTTTCCCATGGATTCGGACTTCTCTCAAGATATAGGGAATAGTCACATTCTGGAAAATATGGCCACAATAGTTAGATCTGAAGCATGGTAGAAATTTGGACCCATTAATGTTAATTACACCTGTTGCTCACATTGCCATAAGCCTGTAACGTTTTAGGTGATTCAAGAAATTTTTGCTCATAATTATTATATTTATAATTTGGCCTTATAACATTTTTTAGCATAATTTGAAGGTAAAGAAAACAAATCTATCAAAAAATAGACATGTTTATTCAATGAAAACGCGTTTTTGTGTCTGATTCTATATCCTAAAATATCGTCTGCGCAAATTAATCAGCTTGTTTAGGATTAAGCCCTCAAACCATTGATTTTGATTCATTATTCGTGAAAAACCGATCATTAGATCAAAAGTTATTCTAGGTATTATGTTTTCTTTTCAAGCTCATAACACTGCGAAAACTTTTAGTGAATTTTAACATTGAAAATAAAGGTATCTTCTTTACACTAAAAATGATGCAGTAAAACATCAAGAATTACTTTTGGTGTAACACCAAAATTAGTTCCTGGTGTAGCACCAGAAATGTTTTATTGTTTAGATAAATCCTGTAACTTGTTTTTAATATGTTCCATTGCATTTTTCTTTTGTTTTTTATTTTAGTTTTCTTGTAAATTGCTGTTGGAAATAAAGCAAAATTGTTGGAAGAACTAGTGGGATAACGCGTTAAGTGTTTAATAACATAAAAACTTCATTTGCTTCAAAAATTATAAGCATGCATAAAAAAAAAACTTTTAAAACTTTTAAGGCCCTTAAGACTTTTTCCACCTTTTGTAACTTTTGAAGAAAAAGGAGTTTTTATATTATAAAGTGTAACTTTCTGCTTCATTTTGCAGAGATTCTTCATTAAGTACTTATTAAGTGCTATTTTAATGAGATTTTTTGTAAGATTCAAACTTTAAGCTGTTTAGAGTTAATAAATAGTAGTTAGAGTTAATAATACAGGTAGTTAGAGTAGCTGTTTAGAGTATTTACAAAACTTCTTTCTTTTGTAAAAAAATAATGTTATACAACGCTTGCAGAAATAAAAGGGATACCCTGAATAATACCCTGAATAATTTTTAATCTAATTATTGATTTATTATTAAGTTATAATGATATATTAAGTTAGAAAATTGCGTCTTCTTCCCGAATAAACCAACCTTTTTTTTGATGGATTTGGATTTCGGACCTTAAAAATATGGGAAGGAGCAGTTGAATATGGAAAGTATAGTCCCAATATTTTGGTCAAAATGGCTGTCGAAATTTTACATCCCTAATGTTAATTTTACTTTCAGCATATTTCGCACACAATTATAAAATTCAACTATCTAAAGAAAATTCCACAAAAAATTTTTTTAATTATTTATAAAGTTTCACTATTTTATTTAAATAATAGGGGGGAAATTGAATCGTAAGTTACGTAAATTTTTACATCGCTTTACAGAATATATTTTCAAATTGAAAAATACAAAATTTGACAGCCATCGGGAGCAAAATTATCAGTTATCAAATTTTAAAATTGCTGAATAACAAAAATTGACCGATTTTGCTAAAATTTGTATTTTACCATTTAAAATTATATTATTTAAAATAATGTAAGAAATTCAAAAAAAAATTTTCTATTATAATATATTAGATAACAGAAAAAATAATAAATAATTATTTAAAAAATATCTTTGGCATTTAATTTTTTTAGATAATTAAATTTCATAATTGTGTGAAAAGATTTTTCGATTTGCTGTAAAATTTTTCGAGTCATGGCGAAATATGCAAAAATTAAACAAACGTTTAGGGGTCTAATCTTTCACCCTCTCTCCTGATCAAACTATTGGGACAATATTTTCCAGATTGTGCTAAACCACTCCCCCATTTTGAAAAGAAGCCGAATATGGCTTTTCAGAAAACCGAATCTTTTGAAAAAAGATATGATTATTCACAACTGTTTTCGTCTGATTTCGTAATTTTTAAATATAGTTAGTTCTACTTAAGTTGTATATCTAAGGTAAGCATCTTGAAACAATCAGATGCAGCTGTAGTACATGAAAATCTGATCATATTCATGAATATCTGATCAGTATTTATTCAGAATGTACAGTTTTTTTTGTGCTCTGTACATAGACTTAACAAATAAATTAATGCTCCATACTTATAAGCATATTGATCATAGCATATTGATGTGAAAATTATGTAATACGTTGTAATACAAATGTAATTCTTTTAAATCTCACTGAACCTGATCTTCCACTAAACTACCTTCATTTCAATCAAAATAATATTCTTTTCTATAATCCAGTGTTGAGAAATGAGGAGTAAAATTGAATGAAGGTATCTGTCTAGACGATCGTTCAATGAGAAATGCATGCTTAAGACTTAAGAAATGATTTATGATGCCCAATTAACGCTCTTGTTCCTCTAATTATCAGTCTATGCCAGATACAGAAGTGAGTAGGATTACTCTTCGATAATTACCAAATGGTGGAGTCATTTTTCCCGGAGGTAATTTCTCTTCCGGTCTGATTCATCAAGAAATGGAATAAGAGATAGATAATAAGTAATGCAAACCTCGTCATGAAATTCATCTTTTCATCATTCATCTTTTGTTCGTAACATGTAAAATTGAATAAAGTATAGATTTATAATTGTCTTCATTTTACACGTATAGTAATGAGATAAAAAAAATACAAAACAGCTAAAAAAGGCAAGGAAATTCTGATTTTCCTCTTTTAACAAAGAACATAATTTTGTGTATGTGTACGTATACGTTATGTACCGTTACGTATACATTATGTAATACGTTATGTAGGTGTAAGTTTCATAAAAAAATATTAAACGAAACCATTGTGTTAAAAGATTGATTGAAACAAATTTTATAAATGCGCATTATTTAAAATGTTCATTAGCTGAAATTCGTTTTCAAATTTTTTTATTTTTTTTAAACGTGTTTTTACAGAAGAAATATAGGAAAAATTGACATAAAACGGTTTTAGAATTCAGGATATGTTTGAAATATTGAAGAAACGTGGTAATTGTGTGTATAGATATCTACATTTTAACTTCTTCATGATTATTAAAAATAAATCTTCGTATTAATTTCAATATTAAATTTCCTATTTCATTAAAAAAAAATTTAAAAATTATGGCACAAAAGGCTAATTTAACTATGATTAATCGAAAAACTCTTTAACTAATATTCCCATAAAAATTCCATATTTTTTATAAAACTCAGTTAAAGAACTCTGCATACACATAGTTAGAACACAAAAATCAGGTCTCTACGTTGTAAAACATTCCGAACCAAATTACGGTATAAAGAATTGGCACTTTAGGTGCATCTTCCGTAAAATCCATTTTATCGTAAAATATTATGTCGTAATTTTAACAGTAATTTTTAATTATTTAGAGTGATTCAGTGATTTTATGATGCCTATTACGTGAAAATCACGGTATATCAGATATTTTGTTCCGTAACGTGTTCCAGTAAAAATAAATTTTATGGTAAAAAGTTTCGACCCCCCGAGTACTAGTAGTTTTTATAGTAATTTGACCATGGACTAAATTTTTTTACAGTATAGTATCAAATAGCAAAAAAAAAATTTCCTAAAGGCCGAAACTTCAAAATTTTCAAATTATATTTAACATGTGCATGTATAGATAAATTATAGCATGTAGTTAAAGTTTCTTTTAAGAAGCATTATCAAGGGAACATAAAAAATTCATTTAATTAAAAACTTTTGTCTTCATATACACACCACGTCGCGTTACTGATTATTTTAATTAACTTTTCTTTTCTCGTTGTGGTTCTTCGTGCTCTCGGGCTACAGGTTTTGGGTTCGATCCTCGTGCAGGGCTCGTCGTCAGGGCAATGTTGGCTCGTCCTTTCTTCCCCTCAGTGGGTCGATAAAATAAGTACCAAGAATACTTGGGGACTAAACGCTGGAGGTCCTGCGTTCTGCTGACCACCAAACCGGAACACCCACTCCTGCACCCCAGAGCCAAAGGTCAAGAAAACTAAGATGGGCACAATAGACCTTGGCCTTGTATGGGCTGTTGCGACACTGAATTTAGTTTTTCTTTTCTCTTTAGTTAAAAAATAAATAAATCTTCTATGTATAAGATCAAAAAGAAGTCAAAGCTTCCGAAATTATTCTATTTCCGCAAATCTATCAAAGACAACGTGAAAATAAATTACAATCTTAAATTATGCTTTCAAATTATATCTTGTTACGCTCCATTAGCGGTATAAAATATAAAATACCTGAAACACTACAACAATGTTTAGATCCAGTCTTCAAATCATGTTCAATCCATCGAAATATAATTTTCAAATTGAATGATACCGTGTCTAATGTTCACTCATGTTTTTTAGTGTTGTCGCACTTCAATAGTTATCTAACAAAATTCAGTTCCATATTTGATAAAGACCTTTATAAGTACATTAAGGACGGTGATTGGAAAACACCTTACAATATTTCCAACGTGCTTCTTATTAATTTAAATTTCCAAAGTTAAAAAGCTTTTGTTATAACAACTATATTACTGAAATAAAATTATACAGTGGAAATCAAATATGGGAGCTTACTGTTATAATGGACCATATAAGATATTTAATTAAAAATATATGCTAGCTATTGTACAGAATCAAGTTTGCATTCAAACCAATATCAACTGCGAATTATTCTTCGCAAAGAGAAAACTAAACAAACTATCTCTTATAATGCGGATCAATATATGAGAAAGATCTTTAAAACGCACATTAAGAACGGTGATTAGAAAACACCTATAATAATTTTTATTTAAATTAATTTTTATTAATTTAAATAATTTAAAGTTACATGTGTTTTTTTATACGGATATATTACTGAAGACAGATATCAAATGTAGAAACTAAATATTTTTAATGAACCATACAAGATATTTCGTATAAGAAAATAACCATTGCATATGCAAATTATCGCCCAAAAATCAAGTTTGCATTGAAATCCCTCTCAGCAAATAGCAAACTAATCCCCGAGCAGAACACCTTGTTTAAGTCAGATAAGAAGTCCCAACGCGATAAGTCCTTAAACCTTTACTTTCAGTTCCTCCCAATAAGATGAGCAGCAAATAAAAACAGAAGAAGAAATGAAGTGAAGGGAGAAAAGAAAAGAACCAATTCATCAGGTTTGGGTCAATCCTGTTTGCTGCGATGGCGGGCGGTTAATCGAAGGCAATTCTTTCTCGATTTGTCGATAGTTGTAGGTCGCCTGATGAAATAAGGAAAGAAGAGAAGAAACCCATTGATAGATGGGTTTGTTGCTGGACTCTCACTAACGGTCAATTCGACCCTTCGAGGGAAAAATCACAGGTGATAAAATTTATTTGGAGTAAAAGAGAGAAATACTTCGGGAAACGGACCTGTTCACGGAGCTTTCTATCTGCAAGTTTTAAATGCTGGGTAATTGTTAAGTTTATGTTACAAAATGTTCTTGTTGTACATAAATCATAATTTTAATGTTGCCTATCAATATTAATTATATATGTAATAATTCAAATAAATATCAATATTAATAAAACAGGCATTGATCAAAAGTAATTTCTTTGGATGCTATTTTATGGATAAATAACATCAGTTGTTCAACAATTTACTTTTCATAACTATTTCTTTTCATACTTTTCATAACTAATGTTATAGTATTATTAAAACATTCGTTTACTTAGAAAATGCATCCATTTAAAGTAAAGCTAGATGAGTTTACGCACAAATTAATAAGAAATATATATATATATATATATATATAAATTGTAAACTAGACTAACATTTAATATTATTGGCAACATTAATTTTTTATGCATTTTACTTGTTATTATGGTGTTATACTTTGATTATAAACAACCGTTTCAATAAAACCAGGAAAGCTCTTGTACACTATCTGTCCTTTAGAGAAAAGAGCATTGAGGCATATGGGAAGGAGAGATTGTTATTAATAATATTTACAATTAAATCGCTTATAAAAACAATTGTGTTTAAATGAAATCTCTTACAATAACAATTATACTTAATCGTTGTTAAATTTGTGTAACTAACAATTATTAAATCGTTGTAAAGTTTGTGTAAACAAATATCATAATGTCAGAAGGGAATATTTCATCTTAATTTATTAAGGCCGAGAAAAAGGAAGGAATTGTAATTATATAAAATATTTAAAGATTCATTTTAAATATGAGCTTGAGGAAATGAGCATGGAACTCTTAAACTGTTGCATTGCTTTATCAGCCTTTTTTTTTGGGGGGGGGAGGGGGATGTTCTGAACCTTGTGTAATCTCTCCTGGCACAGGAGCAATGCCCATATCTCCTAACATGGAATCAGATGGTCGGTGAGTTTTTCTTTCCGGACAAAGCTCGAAATGCGTGTTTAAGAAAATCGAAACAGATCAAAATGCGAGTTTAATAAAATGGATACAATGAGTGTTTAAAGCAATAGACACAGCTCCATATACGTCTTTAAGAAAATATGGAAAGCTCAAAATGTGTATTTGAGAAAATTGATATGGCAAAAAATGTCTTTTTAATGTTCAATCCAAGTTTTTTACATTTTTAAACACTAAGCGCGATGAATACGTGGTAAAGTCCAGGATTTAAGGGTTATGGTGGATGAGTATATAACACTTATTCTATTTCTTCAAATTCAGAACTCTAAATGAGAAACGGAATTTTTGAAAACTAAATTTCTACAACGAAAAGGTACTACCACTATTAAACATTTTCTGGAAAAGTAGCAACTTTGTAAAAACAAATGTTAACTTTTAAAGTCTTTTAAAATGAATACTAATTTAAAAAATAAAATCAAGTCGGTCATGAAAGTGAACTTACACATCAATAATTCCTTTGCATTCACTAGTTTATTTTTTTAAATATCTATTTAATCCTCCATAAAGAAGTTTGAAAATACTCAGTACAGAAGAAATACTGAAAATACTTATACAGAAAAGAAAATTTTCTTTAAAGAAGTCGAGAATTTCGCTATATCTATTTCCTTGAACACGCATTTTGAGTTGTGTCCATTTTCTTAAACATGCATTTCGAGCAGTTTCTAGAATTTAAATCTCACTCACGAGGTACTTATACTTTTTTGTAAGTAGTAAATGCACTAACTCTCCCATTTTAGTAGGAAAGATTGAGTTGCCTTTTCCTCAAATATAACCTTTTCTGGAAAGGATCACTGGTGTACTCCCGGTAAGCCAAGATCCGTACATTACACTGTTAGAGTTTCCACTCTAAAATTACTATAAAATAAGCTGCAGCAGTTCGTACATCCAATTAATTAACCGTAAAGTTTAGAGTTATGAACATTTTCCTTACCTTTATGGTTTTGAAACCATTAACAACTGGTATGATTAAATAATCGTGAGTGCAAAACTATACGATTATGTAATCATTTACGAGTAACATGATTTCAAACCGTGGAAAAAAGTTTTAACTGGACATTATAGTTAGGTTATGGTAGGTTTGATAATGGACAGCTGAATTGCAAAATAAACCGTAGAACCTGGCTTAATTAAACTACCTGGTGGTGTCATCTATTATAAAAGAAACTATAGAAATACTAGAATGTTAATTACTAGAAATACCAAAGAAATACTAGAATGTTTTGAGTTAAGCAAATCAGAGATGCAACTATCTATACATGAATAAGAGTTCCGCACTCTAATCGTCCAAGGTCGCGAATTGAGGAGTGCAAGGTATTAGAAACTCTTCAAGTGGTTATGAAATGGATAAAAACTGCTGTGTGAACGTTGGAATTTGAACCTCTGTTCACCTGGTCATATAATATATACCATCTACAAGGAACTAAGTTTATTTACAAGGTGGACCCAGTTTGCACGGATAAAATTCTAGTTGTTTAACCGTATTAGGCAAAAGCAGTCAATCTACGATTTCTCTCGCGGTTAATAGTTTGAATATCATATTTTTTATGGTCCTTTGACTGTTTTGTTTGAATATGGTAAAATAACAATTAAATAAATTGTTATTTCGCCATTTTTTTCAGAAAGAATCGCTAACAGTGTGTGAAATTTTTTTTAATTCTTAAATATTTCGCATTACTAATGTTTTATGAAAAATTAAGAGGATGAGTAATGAAAATGCAGGCACTTTCGTTGGTTAAAAAATGCTTTTTTATCCCGACCGAACGCAGCTTCGAAAGGGATGGAGACGAAGAAAGAAAATTCTAAATATGCTTTTAATTCTTTTTATTTAATTTTGCATAATACTTTTGTATAATATAGTTAATTTTCACAAACAAACCGATGGTGGATATTTACTCTATTTATCTATTTCTTTCGATACACGTAAAATACAAGGCGTGTAGTATTTTAGATTCTATATACAGTTTTTTCTGATTAAATTGTGTCGATAAAATACCACAATCAGCATCAAACAGCATTTTTCGAAAAGTAGTTTATTTTACGTTTGTCTGCTTATATATTTTTGATAAATATCCTTGTTTTGGTGTAATTCACGTTTAAATTTTTTTTTGCATTAACTAAATCGTCTTTCATTAATTTAAGCTGAAACAAAATTAAATTTTAACAAATTTAAAAGCAGGCCATTTTTAAATCTCCAAGCCATGTATAATTTTATTGCTTTGAACGTCTGTAAAAAAAAATCTATAGTAGTATTTAAAATTATCAAGCATTATTTCGCTTTATGCAATAAAGTGAGCTCTATATTTTCACTAATTTCTTAAAGGTACAGAACTGTCAAATAACACACCATTATTTGAAACTTATTAAAATAAAAAATTAAAACCCAACCTATGAAAATAAAACCTAATAACCTAAGATTCAAGATTTTGAGAGAAGAGGACTTTTTACCAAATTATGTAAATGTTAGTACAATGTAAAATGCATAACTATTCAGTACTTGGTGTTGTATTGCTAAAATATGAGTAAATAAATTACGTTCTTTCCAATTTTTGCAAAAACATTTTTTACATTAAGGTTGTAAAGTTACAGGCAAATTTATGAAAAAGTAATTTATTTAAATAGCCTTGCAGAAATGTATAATTTGAATTAATTTAGTTCTCTCGAAAATAAATATTATTTTATTTAAGAAATTAAAATTTGTGCAGAAGTTCAATGCTCTGATATTGTTTTCAGCAAATATTTCCAAAAGCATGCAGCATTATAAATAATTAATGATGGTTCCCTACGCTTGGCTTGGGTAGATCATTAATAGTTATCCTAAACTATTCTGTCAGACTTAATCATTGTTGTATTACAAAGTTTCTCAGGGCATTTACTAGTTAACATAAATTACTATTTATGATTTTTATTTGTCTAATGGATACCAGCTCGAAAAGGAATGAGGAGTTTTGATAGTGAAAATGTAGCTAAGTAATTTGTAAATCTTTCATAACATTAAATGTCGTGCTAATTATTTTGTACCATTAGAGCATTAATTAAATGAATAACCCCTAGTAACTGAAATGGAAAGATCTGTGCAATAATATAAAAACTCCATTTGCTAGAAGATATATGAAGATACTTAAAAAAGTTGAAACGTCTCAAGCGTTAAAAATTATGCGCCCATTCTTAACACACGTTAGATGCATTTTAGGAAAATAAAAGAGATTTGAAACAGAGAAGGTAATGTTGCCAATGAAAAGGGAAAGTAAAGACTCCCCAGTCAGATCAGCTCATCTCGATGACTTAGAATCTTGCTTCATTCACATGTATGCCGATTCACTTGTTAAGAACATGAGTTCCTAATCATGTCTCCATAGTGCAAAGAAATGCATTTTGCTCTGATTTGCCTCTCCCTGCCAATGTGGTTCTTCTGACTTTGCTTTTTTCACTTTTTTTTTCGTTTCGTTCTCCGCTATCACGATTTTTCTAGTTTCGTTTTTTTAATTTTATTTTCCGTTTTTTGTCCATAACTGTGCGTTAGTGGTTTCATATCTCTTTTGTTTTCTGAACTCATGTCTGGTGAGTCTTGAGAATGGGTGCCAATTTTAGAGTGCTCGAAACATTTCTACCTTTATTACCATCTGTATATATCATTCTAATATTGCTTTATCCAACATATGAACATTAATGTTCCAACATAAGAACATAAATTAAATTTTATGTTAATTTTAATGTTATTATATTTCTATTAATTTTATTATATGTTACAGAAAAAAGAAAAATCTGGCATTGCAGAAAACAACTGGCAGAGTAAGAAATGAATTAACATTTCTGACATTGCTTATGCATAGTGTGCAGTGCTAATTGAAATGCGATTATTACGAATTACAATTATACGAAGGATACGTAGAAAATATGATTAATTTATGCTCTTAATTAGTATAATTTATTTGTATTAGTTGAAAGCAATTTCTTCATGCAACATATTGGATCACATTTCATTTCATTTTCGGTATTTTCTCATTTCGTTGGCGCTTGTGATACAGTAACCAATGAAAAACGGAAATTTAACAATTTTTTTAACAAATAAACTATAAAAATAATTTAATAAACAAATAAATAAAATAGCTAAATTTACTTATGCCGGGGAAAAAAATAAGTGAATATTTTTTTAAATAATAAGGAAAAAGTTTTTATAATCACCGTGTATTATTATTAATAATAATCGAATTAATCTGGTAAATAAATGGAATTAATATGTTGCTCATTGGCAAGAATAAAGTTGCTCGTTATTTTCTACAGTGATATTTTTTAAAGGTAAAAGTGCAGTTAATCATAGGGAGGAAAAGTTGTACAATTTGCTACCACAATTAAACCAGTAAATTAGCAACGTTGCTAAAATGTTAGCAATATTCATAGACAATGTTTATTTGATTAAGGTTTTTTATTAAGTTCATGCCTTGTAATTTTGTACTAAAATTAGCGAATTGAGATGGTAGTTACTTTTCAACCTACTTAATTTATCTGAAATAACATTGTCAAAATCATTATTTTTTTTGGAGAGTTTTGCCATTTCTACAATGGAGTAAAATATTTTAAAAAATAGGAAAATTTTAAAAATAGTTTATATACTTAAAATTTGTTTATATTTTAAAAATAGCTTATATTTCAAAAATAGTTACTATTCTTCACAAATAAATTTATTCATTCTTGTTCCATATAATCCAAAGTTAAAAATAATTAATACTTGAGAGCCATCTCTCTAGCAAAAAACTGTTACTACTGTTATTGAAAGAGAGAGTGAGAAATACATTCTGAAGGGGTTATGCCATGATACATTTTCTTTTTTTTTATTTAGTGCCCGAACGAATACTCGGAATGTTTTCTGGCAACATTTATTATTTTTTTCTTCCAGAAACAAGAAAATGGGAGATTGATGAAAAGGTCTTACTTGGTTATGATTGCTTGGATTAAAGCCCCATGTGAGTTTCTCCGTCAGAAATGTTCCATGACGGAGAAAGATCTCGGATCAAAAAGAACAAAAAATTAGTTGGAAAAAAAAAAAGAAATATTGGGTGACAAAGAAAACAAAGAAAAAAATCAGTTGTTGTATTTACGGAAAGCTAGAATTTATTATGAAATTATTGTAATGTAGTTAGTTTCACTTATAACATTCAGTTTCAGATTTTCGTGGAAATTGATGGAACTTGAGAGAAATGTCTCAAATGCAATACTGTAGAAATCATAATTACCTTTGTTCTTTTACAATGCTTCCAAACTAACTTTACCTTGTAATATTTTGAAGCATCTCAGTTTTTATTTTATAGACCATTATATAAACTTTTTAAGTGGAATTTTTCGAATGAGGAAAAAAACTACGAGTTAGTTTTAATTATTTTAAATAGTCTTAAGTGATAGTCTAACCCTTTTTTTAGTGTCGATCTACCCTCATGTGACACCTCATATTTTTTTCATATCTACGGCCATCTTCACTTTGAGCATGTTCTTTGGCCGCTGGGTCAAAATTTATTTATATTGTTCCATTACTGTCACTAACTCTTTTCAACCTTCAGTAATTATTTTTTCAGCTGAATAGGTTGCAATTTCAACTATTTATGCAGAAAGTACTATTACTTCTTTTTCTTACATAATTTAAGCCAATTCTTCCACTAAAATAGTTAAAGTGATTGTGTTTTACTAAATTATTTTGATAGGAGTGAGCAAATCCATTAACCAACTGTTCATACCTGTCTATGGACTAAGTTGGACACGCTGTGACATGTATGATAAAAGTTCTCGTGTTCATACATCACAGTGTGTCCTGCATCACGTGTTGAACTCGACATATTTTGTAGTAACTTTTGCATTTTTATGAAAATCAATTGAATAATTTGTAACTATAATATTGAATATAGATAAACTATAGGAAATAGCAATAATTTTTTTTTTTGAAAATTTTGTTGCTTTGTTAATTTTTGAAACGAAAATTATGTTGTTGTTTTTTTTTCTTCGTAAGGTCATATTTTTAAATAATCTTATGACGTATGCTTTTATGCGTAATTAGATTAAGAAAAAATAAAAAAATATCTTAAATCTTTCAAAAAAAAGTAAATAATTAAAAAATACCAAGTGATGACGAAAATTAATGACTTTGACTGTTTGCCTTTGTAATTGAGCAATTTCTACTTCGTAAAATATTTGCAGTTGACTAATTAATTGGAAAGAAACACTCAGTTTTGGCAATGAAAAATTTTCGATCTTTCAAAGTTAATATTAGATTATCAATCCGGAAAACGAAGCCAAATATTTCTTTCTTTTTAATGACGTCCTTTATACACATGATTACTCAATGTTTTTTTTTTCTCTCTACCAATTTTTTTCTTCTTTTTTGCTTCTAGGAAGCATATCTGAGACAGAGAATGAGCTTGATTTTTCTAAAGGATTTGCACTCATTTATCCCTCTAACATGATGAAATCGTTATCTTATTTTCCTCAATTTTCATTTAGAATTTCTAGTTATCTGTAAAATTGTTCGCAAATCAGGGGAGAAAATGTTGTTTTGGACAAACATTATTTCTCATCAGCAATCCGTCTAAAGTTACCGTCAGTTAACCAACACTGTATTTTTCTTTAAATATTTACAAAATAGAGAAGTTTTTTATTATTTTATTTTTATTTTCGTAACGGCAGGCACTGAACTTATCGTTCTTCGCCTAGGAAAATGCCGGAGGTGTTGCTCATTCAGCGTTACCTGGTGGAAACCTGTGAAAGATGCCACAGAGGTAAGCAACATTAACCACGTTACACTGCCACAGATACCCGTTTATAGGGTGGGCCACATTCAAACATCACACAACAGAAGACAGCACATAGAGAAAAATATCCATACCCTAAGTGAAATTCGAACCAGCAGCTATTGACTTCGCAATCAGGCACGCCAACCGCTTGGCCATCTGGCCGTCATGGGGAAGTTTGAATTTAACTTTTAAGACACGTAGTATAAGAAAAAATAAGAATATTTCCATTTATTTTAAAAAAAAACTTTTATAAAGCATTTACAGACATTATACCGATTTTCTTTATAAATACATTATTTTTATTCAATTAATTTGAATCAATTTTTTTGATTCGTTTTCTATTATAAATAATTGCTAATTTCTCTTTAACCAATTTGAATTTTTCAATAATTGTTTTAGCTTTAAAAGACATTAGAGTAGATTCAGAAAATAATGATATGTTTTTCAGAAATAAATATAAAAATTGCATTTGGTGCTTTAAAGGAAATTCAATAACAAAGAAAATTAACGACTTCAGCTGTTTGCTTTTGCAAATGAGCAATTCCATGCAATACTAGACTCTTCATGCTATATTTACTTCCGATTAATTAATTGGCCAGAAAGGCACATTTTTCGGGATGGAACGATTTCTCTTTTTCAAAGTTAACACTAGATTATCAGTCCAGAAAGCGAAGCCAAATATTTTCTTTCTTTATAATCACCTCCTCCACATCCATGATTGCATTATGAATTGTTTTTCCTCTTCTTCAGATTTTTTTATCCGTTCTTTTTTTTTTGTTTCGTACCTGCAGGAGACAATGCGACTCATTTCACCAAAAATATAAGTTATTTGGCGAGGGATTAAAGAAAGCAGAGCGCAAATTTCGCGAATACATTAGTGGAGGCATATATATTTATCCTAGGATTAAAGTCTCAGTAAATAATTATCGAATTCCCGTTAGACAGCACAGAATAAGATTACTCTGTTTCGTAAACGCAGTGGTGCGCGCTAACGAATCCCTAAAATTCTCCCCTTTTCCAGTTCAGCAAGTCGTTTGCAATTAACTGCTGAGGCGTTTACGAAAAGCCCCCTAAATACCCCCTCAATGCTTAGATTCCAACCCCCAACCCCTCTGGGAGAAAGGCTTGCAATCTAGAGATTAAGGCTTGAAGCAGAAGAGACTTTGAATGTGGATTTCTTGTGAGGGGGAGGAGGAGGAGTTTTAGCGTGAGTCTTTTGTGTTGAGTTTTAAAAGTATTTTTCTGGTACTTTCGGTCGTGATTTGCATAAATTGATGTAGTAATGCACGCGTGGCATTATTTTGATATTTATGGCCGGCCATAAGAAAGCCTTTGATGAGTGGACTGCAATTTGTTTTGATGTTTTAGCGGCACGCTTCATTTGTTTGAAGTTAATCAGGTGATAATTTTATATGTTGATGTGAATGACTTAGACAATTTTGTTCAAAGATTCTGCGTGTTTAATTTCTTACTGCATTGTGCTTAGTGCAAAGTTACGTTTTTAATTATGTAAGGATAATTAAAAATAATCATAATTACATTTAATTGAAACAAAGAGAGAAAATTGCTATCGCATTATTGTGATTTCTGGTAACACATTAGTCAATTCTTTTTCTGGATAGCATCAGTTGGTGTATGCATCCTGCATCAATTGACGTATGCAACCTGTAATAATTTATGTATGCCTTCTTGTAGACCAATGGTCTGGATGAATTTTTAATTCCAGCCAATGCACGTTTTATAAGATGTCGCAAAATATATTTTCTTCTTCTTCAGTATTCAAATTTATTTTAAAACTGCCCCCAAAACAATAGTTATTAATAAATTAATCATAAAAATAAAATAAAAATACTTTAAATTGGTGTTTGAGATGATGCAAAAACATTAAAAATGCATGCTAATATTAAAAAAAAATTTATCTGAAAAAATATCAATGTTTAGAAGTACTGGAATACCGTCTGGCTTTATTTTTTCTTATTTCATATTGTTGTGCTGCTTTTTCATGCATGCGTATGAAAACCTTATTTTTAATAATTCTTTGAGCTCTTTATTTGTGGCTATGGTGAGGAAATTGATCGAGTCGAAAAGTTTGTGAACATGAAAAGCCTAAAGCAACATCGCTTTTCCAAATGGGTTAAAACACTGCTTTAAGATAAGATGTCAAAATAACCTATAATAACATTTAAATTTCTGACATTTGTGTAATATTTTTTTTTTATATGTTTCCGACATAAAATTATCTCCTATTTTTTTCTTTATTTTCTGCTCTTCTTATTTTATCCTAAATTATATCTTGACTTTTTATCATTATTGTTATTTTTTAATGATTTGCTTTACTTACGATATCGTCTTTGTATCGTATTCAAGAGAAAATTAAAGTTAATTGAAAATTATTGTCGCTATTGAAAGCCATATTGTTTAAAACCATCGTAAATGATAAAAAATATTGAAAAACTAAAAACGTATGTAAGTTTCAAAATATTTCAACAATTTAAGTAAGTAAACAAACATTAATTTATTGAAATTTTGTACTAAAATAATTACATCTAAATTTCCAATTTTTTGATAATATTCCTTAATAGATTTCCTGCAATAATGTCATTTTCTTCATTATTTTCTACTTTTCTGATTTAATCTTTCATCATATATAACTTTACTTTTATCACCATTTTTTTTAATAATTTTATTTTTTTACAATATCATCTTCAAACCTTACATATAAGGGTAAATTAAATTCATTTAAAAATAAATTTTAGTGTAAAACAATGTAGAAAAATGTCTAAAACGGTAAAAATTTATGACATTTGAAAACAATTATGAATGATTAAGTTTCTTTTTAAGTATTTTTAAAATATATAATTTTATAACAGTATATTTTCGACATACAAATTTATTATAATTTATTTCAGATATTTAATTTTAGTGCAATATACTTGAGAGCCAAATTTTTAATAAAATAAATTTTAGAAATTTTGCTTTAATGCAATATATTTTATGCCTTTGTTTTTATTATAATATATTTTGATATAATATATTTAATTTTTACGTAGTATATTTAATTTTAACATTGTATTTATAAGACCTTAAATTATAAAATAATCTATTTTACTCCTGAAACCTTAATATGATATATTATAGATAATAAATTTTAATCTAACATATTTCAAACTTTAATTATTTTATATTATTTATCTTACAACTTTCAGCTTATGAATATATATTACAGACATTAAATTTTTCAATAACGTTTTTTAACGGATTCAATTTACTTTTAACCTATCATGACTCCATGGAATTTTCTATTTATCACATAATTTACGTAATTCAGATATTAAGTTAACACAAATCTGAAAAATGTCTTATTCGAATATATATTTCGATTTTCGATTCGAATTTTTTCGAGCTATCTATCCTGTGTATTTTTCTCGTGTATTATTATTAGCACTTATAAAAATAGGTTTTTCTGAATTTAAAGCGAGTCGTGATATTTTTTCCGTATTTTCTTTACATCCAAGTTTTATAACATATATTTTGAGGCAAAAAGCTATTTCTCAAAAATATCGATAAAACTCTTATGTATTTTGGCATGCATTTCTGACTTATACGAATCTTATTTCTAGGGGCAAATGTAGGTAATGTATAAATATATGAGTAAATCTTTGTTTGATTAATAACATAATAAAAATTATGTATAAAACAGTATTTCTTTAAATTCGCCACTTAATGCAGTTTCGCATTTTTTATTAATAATAATCCCAAAATAAGAATCGAAAACATTCACATCATAAAATTTTTTTTTCATTAATTTGATTGTTTTCCACTCCTAATTTAATATGAATGTTTTCCACTCTGATTTTAATATTAATGTTTTCTACTCCTAATTTAATATGAATGTTTTCCACTTTTAATCCAATTAATTTTCGCACTTTTTTCTTAATAATAATCGCAAAATAAGAGTGGAAATCATTCATATTATGGAAAATTTAATCAATAATATTAATATTTTCCACTGCTAATCCAATTAATTTTCGCATTTTTTGTTAATAATTATAGCAAAATAAGAGTTCAAAGCATTCATATTATTAAAAATTAATTAAAGACATTAACTATTAATTAAACTTTTTCTGTATCCTAAATTTTGTATCGTTTTTAGTAATTGAAAGAGTTTGAGCAATAATGTGGTGAGCCACTTACTTAATACTGCTTTCAATTAGATATATTAAAAACTTCCAAAATTCTGTTACATAGCACAGAAGAAACAGAAACAAATTTTCAAAGTGGAAACTATGCTTTTCCCCAAAAATACTTAAAAAGAATTGTTTGGTAATGAAATATATAACAACATATTAATATTATGAGCCTCCTATGCCTAGAAATAAACAGAGTCTCAAATTAGGAAACGTTAGAAATATATTACCAATTAATAGAAATTAAGTTAGTTTATGAGACTTAAGAACAGAAATTAAAAATAAAATTTTAATCAAGTATCTCTACAAAGCTACAGGCGTCATTTGCCCATAGTTTACAGATGAAATATTGTATCCAATTCTCCAGAAATTTTAATTGGATAATTGGGGAAAAAGCTACTTAGCCTTAACTGACTCATTAGATTACCGTTATAAACCACCACTCCACCTTTTTACCCCCCCCCCAAATAAAATAAATGTAGCATATTTAAAACATCTTTTAATAATTGAACAATATCTAAAAAGAGGCTTAATCAGATATAGAACTCACCTAAAATAAATCTTCCATAAACTACAGAATTAAGTTAATGCATTAAAGTTTTCAAATCGAATTTTTAAAAATCATCGTAGATAAATAAATTTCCTCCTCCGTTTTTCATTCATCTCCAAACATAAGGGCGTCTGTCTACAACTAGTAGCCTGAGGTTTCCAATAAACAGCAGGAGTTGGTGCCCGGTTTTGTCTTACTCTTTTTTATTTATTTAAATTCCATAAATATGCTATGGAACATAAATAATTTTCACTAATTTTTTTTTAGAAATACAAAATTCCGTATTACAGAAATTTAACGAGCCATCATTATAATAGTGCTAAACCGTATCAAATGAGTATAACTGAACAATGAACTATTCACTAAATCTGATTATTTAAATGTATTCAATTTCAATCGTTGCATTAAAATTGTTTTTCAGAAATACAAAAATCTGTATTACAAAAATTTAACAAGCCATCATTATAATAGTGCTAAACCATATCAAATGAATATAACTGAAGAATGAACTATTCACTAAATCAGATTATTTAAAGGTATTAAATTTCAATCATTTTAAATAAAAACTGTACAAAATATAAGCGACTTAGTTATTTTCATTAAAAAAAATTTTCAGAAATACAAAATTTTTTATTACAAAAATTCAACAGGCCATCATTATGATAGTGCTAAACCGTATCAAATGAGTATACTGAAGAATGAACTATTCACTAAATCTGATTATTTAAGGGTATTAAATTTCAATGGTTTTGTATAAAACTGTACAAAATATTAACAGCACAGTGTTGAAATTTCCAGCATTTTACAGTCTTTAATCCCCGTATTTAAACTACCTTATTTTACCCGCTTCTATTTTAAATTTATACCGCGAAATTATTCTCTATTACTGCTTAAGGCATTGGATTAGATGTTTATGTCATTGCGTATCTATTGAAGCATCTGAATACATCTGCTGCCAAATCCAGACGTACATCTATTTCTCATCCGAGTAATTAAAGAAAATACCTGCAAATTACTCCTTTCCAGAAACTCATCTTAAGTTAATGTCAAAACGATGTAACCATTATGGGCTGCTTACGCATTTCCACTTTTTCATTTTTCTTAAACGACCGATACTCGGTGATGTTTAGCGTCTTTAAACACTCCTATAATTCCAGGCGTCGCGGCAGCTGTGCTTAAGTGTTGCCAGTTTCCAAAGATGTCTTTTCTTGATTGTCTTAATGAGCATCTTCCGAAGTTATTTTCAACCAGGAGAGTGGCAACAAATGATGCGTGGTGAGGAGTGGGGGAGGTGGAGAACTTGGAAAGTTTGTCTTTTAGGAGAGATTTTAAAGAGCATAAAATTGAGAGTTTTTTTTTCCTTTCCTTCGGTGGGATTAGATTTTTTTTTTTTGTTTAACTTCTTCGATAGATGGGTTCTAGAACGAATGTCAAATGTTAAGGAGATGGAAGATATAATGAACTGCAGATGAAAAATAGATTTTTTCTTCGAAAAGTAATTATGTCTCATTCAGTGAAATTTGTTGGAAAACATTTAAGTTGATGTTCCCTCGTATGATGCCACGGTGGCAGAATATATGTTTCTTTGCTTGAATGAACGTGTAAATTACATCTCACGGCATTTGATCAAGAAAGAGATCGCAGCGCGAAGAAATTCCTTTTTTAATGAATTGTTATTTATTTCAAGAAAATCTGCTTGTCTATTAGCGTCTCCCTGAATATCCGTTTTTCTTTAAGGGAGGTGAAAATGTAGATAATCAAAAATATCAGGGCAGAAAAACACTACAATCATATACTAATTGAAAGACATATACAAACACAATTAAAAAATTTAAAATATTTCTTTTTTTTTAATTATTATTATTTGTGGATCTCACCGGCGGCTTTACGTTATGAGATTAAGCAGAACTCATTTTCGGTAGTTAATAACAGCATAGAGATATTTTATGCTATTCAGTATGTAAATTTTATGTATACAATTTAATACAAATTTTATATGTACAATTAGTATTCTTTCTTAACTAATTTTGTTTTTCAGTTTATAACTTACATTTTTTTATTCTAATTGCCGTAGATTTTAGGTTATTTACTGTAGAAACGAGTTTAAGCAGCATAACTAGAAAATAGATATATACGAGTTTTTGGATTACTATAGAATTATGAATTTAATGATAAAATCCATCCATGCTACCATGTTCAATTTTATCATTTAGTTTATCTGACATAATAAACAAAAAATAATTAAATATTAAAGAACGTGCAACAAATCCCTTTCTTTTCAAACAGAAAGCTAACAAATATCATAAAACTTATCTTTAAGATACTTGAAAAATACAATCGTCTGTATAGTTTATTTTTTTTTAAAAAAAAGTTAACCCCTAATCATCGAGACGAATCCTTTTCTCAAAAACCTCTTCTAAACGAATTAATTGAAATCTCGAGAGACGTTTTGAATTGAGGAGTAAAATTACCCCTAACTGTTGTCAGAATTTCAGAACGATTTCGCAAACGGTTCTGGAATTGTAAGAAACACTAACTCTTCAGTTTATTATTATAACAAAAATATATGGTAAAATTTACGTGTTTCTGGCTCCAAAATAGTCAGTAATTAGGAGTCGTTTTGGAAATTATTTTGATACAATTAAGGTATCCGACTAGTTTTGACAACTTTTTTTTAATTAATAATTAATGTAATTAATAATTGTTGCAAAATTTTAAAAAACTAGTTTATTTGTTTTATTATGCTTAAAAACTCATAAAACTAATAAAATAATTTATTATTATTGTTATTATTTTATTAAATGGCCATTTTTATTTTAAAATAAGGCGTTTTTTGCAGATTTGGTAAACACGGTCAAAAAAGTTCTATCACATATAACAAAAAATCCTTAGAGGATTTTATTTAGAATACTATCAGCAATGTTTTGAGTCATTATCTTAAAAGCAAGTGCATATACTACTAAGTTTGGGATCTGTAGTTAAAAAGAAAGTAAATTTTTAAGAAATTACATACTTGTCTTTGCGAAAAACATGCATAAAAAAGTTTACTTTTTTCTCTTTATCTGTAGTTCAAATCCAGCGTACTATTCTCATAAACATTCATGAAGCAATGTAGAGAATTATTTTAGAAGCAACATGATATATAGTGTTTTAGGTGGTATAAAGTGCGAAAAAATCTCATTTTGAGATAAAAGCAATTAAAGACTTGAAACCATTGGTCCATCCACTGTTACAGTATCACCTTGAAGAAAAACTGCTATAACTTGGTAAATAATTGTAGTACGAACGAAAGTAAAATATTTTTAGAAAGGTAAGAGTAAAGAAATTCTAAATTTATAATAAACTTGGTTTCAAAGATTTTGCCCTGTCAGATACCTTAACGATAAAACCTAGTTGATCGTCAATAATAATATTCGTAAATGAGGCAAAGTGTGGTAATTTTATCATGATATCTCTCGGCATGACATAAAATCATTAATTTGGTCAAATTTTCTTTTAAAATAACAATAAATTTACTCCTTCTATTTTTACTAAATGTGAGGTAATAAGAACTATAAATTTGAAAACCAGAACTTCCGATGAACCTTTATCGGGAAAATTACCAAATGATTAGTATAAATACCGTATATTTTGGTTAAGATTCACCATAATTGTAAGGAATTTCTCTTACTAAAATTCTCATTACCATACAGAACGGTAGTTTCACCACAAATTTTGTGCATGCATGATCAATCCGAACATGAAAATGTCAATTAATTGGAAAAACTCAGAAAAAATAATTTTCTCTCTGAATTAAAAAAAAAACGGAATGCATAATGACGCGGCCACCACCCTTTAAAATGTCCAACCATAAGTTTCATTTTTGTTTTAGTGCCAAAAGCTAAAAGACTTAGAAACCTGAAATTACGAAGGTGAGCGAACAGGGATCACGATGAATTCAACATACGATAATTAGGTCGAGAACTTGTATTTACTACTAAACTTGCAGTATAAAATTCTATTTGGACCACTCTGTAACTTTCAAGTATTTATTCGAATTGAATTGTAATTTTAAATATTTTATTCCGAATTTTATTTACTTATCTTAACTCTAAAAAATGACTATTCATCTGCTATTCTAGGAAATTTTATTTATCTTACTTAAGATTATTATTTTATAAGCTCGCTATTGATTTAATGTCGAAAGAAACAGGAAAAGAAATAAAAGATTCGATGTTGACAGATATAAATTTTAAAATTCATATTTAAAATATAGAAACTCTAATTTAAGGAAAACCGTTTCTGATTTGAATTGTTGTAAAGCTAGAAGTTCATCGCTATATACCGTTAACGAGTAAAATTTTTCTCGTTTATATCTTTTTTTATTGCATCAGGCATTCTAACCAAAATTCAATTTTTTTTCTAGTGCAGTTGATTGTATTTCAAATTAAAATAATAATTCATTTCATTACGATTAACTTTTTTGAAAATGTTTTTTACACAAAATTCTGATAATTACATTTTGCTTTAATCTTCGTTTTTTTGTTTTTCAAAAATTATGATATTAAAAAAAGAAACTATGATGCATGTGAAGAAATTACGGGGTAGATGAGAGAAGCGAGCAAAAAACAGAGCCTCCTAGATTTTTTTCTCTTCTTTTTTTTTTGAAATTCTTATAAAGCTTTGTTTTCTTAGCCATTTCTTTAAAATAATTTTAAAAAAGGAAATAATAAAACAAAGCAAAAATATTTCGGTTTGCAACATTTAAATAAGAATGCTACGTCTGTAAATGAATCAAAACTTTCATCTCATATGCGACTTCAAATTCTAATAATTCGATACTTCAAAAGAATATAACAATTTTAACGAACGATTCCAACTCGTTCGCATAGTTTCTTTCATCAGTCTCTTAATCACGTCCAATTTGTAACATCATTAAAATTTATAAATTCTCGAATAATTAAGGAAACAATAATATGCAAACTCTAATTGGATTCACTTGCCAAATATACTTTTAATCTCGCAGCTCGTTATGTCCGGAAGACACATCTTCGGGTGGGGGGGGGAGTAGATTTTTCCCTTTTGTTTCAAACTTAGAATTCGAACAACTTTCACTAATAATGCAGGAGGAAGATTAGTTTAGAGAACTTGACGAAAATTGAATTTCTCTAATTAACTTTACACTCGTTAATTTTAAGTACCTTGTCTTTTGTTCGAACGCTGAGCAAAATCAACTGGCAAACAGACAATCTTTACTTTTTTGTCCCTATTATTCCTTTTTCTGAAACAGAAAGAGAAGAAATATAATATGCATTATTAAGGCAATGCATGTGCAGAAAACGAGTGAAAATCCACTTAGAAAAAACTTCTAATTATTTTAAATGTATTAGGAAAAATGCAGAAAATAGAAAAGGTGTTGAAATGCTCCAGGAGGTTTTTAGTTGGTTCTTAAAGCGGATTTTAACATCGAAGTAAGCATGGGATCCACAAGAAAAGGTTACGAAACAATAAACATGCAACTGTATTCCTTCAATACCAAACTGGCTCCTTGCGAAAGTTGCCTTTGCAGATTTAGAAAGAAAGTAGATGAATGCCGGTATTTTTCCTAAAAGAAATATAGCAGAGACAGGATATATTTTCGATTTCAGAATTTGCAAATCTTTGAAGGAATAGCACAGCACTGCTGTCCCATCGTGTCGCAGTCGTCTTTCTCTCCCTTGTTAACTTTATTTATTTATTTATTTATTTATTTATTTATTTATTTATTTAATCGATTATTTATTTATTTATTTATTTGCTTATTTACTAGCGGACGTATTTAGGTATATTTATTGTTAACAGAAAATATCAATTCCTTCCTTCGTAATATATTGCATACCCATTTCCTAATTTCAAAATCTTAAGAAAAATAAAACATTGCAGGAACATTACGTAGCAAATAACAACTCTTTATGACACAAACTCTCGTAAAACGAAATGTTACAGAAATAATTTCAAAAAAATGCTGGAACACAAAATTTCTCAAAAACAAAGTTACAAAAATTTGCCAAGAAAAATCTCACAAACATTAAATTTCACCAAACATAAAATTTCGAAGTTAAAAAAAGGTAAAACATAAATTTCTAGAAATTAGGAAATTCTACAAAGTTAAAACCTTCCAAAGACAAAATATCGCGAATACAATAAAATACGGTAAGTATAAAAATAGACGATATTTGAGTGAAAACAAAGTGATACTCTTATTCTTTATCTTTTTTATTTTATTTTAAGAGTTTCTGAACGGAATTTAATTTACTTATGTGCTTATAAATTTAAAGGAAGTGCATCCAACTTATTTCTTTAATAATTTAGAAGCGTTTTAATTATTCTTATCTCAACACAATATGTTAAAAATGGGTAAAAATATTTATTTTCACATCAAAAACAATGCGAAAATACTTAATAAAAGGGCCTTCATAGTCTACATCTATTCGCTAGTTTCAGATCAAAGCAATGATAATTTAATTTCCTGACTTTATTAAATTACAATTTCCATTGAAGGAGAAGGACAAAGAACGGTTACACAAATATGAAACAACGATTCTGCACTCGTAATCTTTCAAGATAAATAATTAAAACGTATTGCAACAATTTGCATTGTGCAGAAAATCTAAAATTCTACAATAGCTTAAAACTTATTGTTAATAAGATAATGATTGGGAGAGAATACGAAGACTTATTGTTTTTTTTTAGGCATACATAATGCGCTTATTCCAAGAAACATAATCGCTTAAAATCTTTATTCATAATGAGTGGATCATTTAAAAATTTTCCTTCGGTAAAATTTTCCCTAAAATGGATTTTATTATGTTTATGTTATTCGATAAAATAAATCGACAAAATTTACAATGTTTTGAAAATTTTGAAAAGCAGAAACTTGAATTTTAATTTAAATATCAAATAAATCTATGTAGATTAATAAACATGAAATAATATTATATGTTTATTATGTATAATATTTTGTGTTTTATTAAAAACAATCTAAATATTTTGAGCCGCTAATGCGGACAAAATTAAAACCAGTTTGATATCCTGTTGAACCGGGGAGATGCTTCGAATAAAAGACGTTTCAGATGCTCTTTAGCATTGCTCCCGGATATTTATCGCTACTAACTATTTATCGGTTACTAACTATTACTAACTATTTATCGTTGGTTTGTGTAGGTCAGCACAAGAAATAACAACAAAAATAATCAACATAGATAATTCTGAGTAACTTCGGAAATAGATTTTTAAAAATCTAGGAAATACCGTATTTATTTTACTATTTAGAGGTGTTTAAAGCGTCTTTAATTTAATATCATCAAGAATTAAAAGCAAAAAAAAAACTTGCATTGAAGCAATTTTCAAAAGACCAAGGAAAAGTTACGGTTGGGGTTAATTTTTACAATCAGGTTTGAAAAATATGTAAAATATGAATGATAAAAGTAAGTAAGTAAACTGAGTTTTAGTATGTTAAAGTTTATTTTTTTATAAGCTTAACATTATAAAATAGAAAGGTAATAGACTATGACAAAAATATATATTTTTTGAAGTAAATACCAATGCATCAAGACAATTTGTATCAGGGCTAAGAAATATTCAGAATATCATGACATTAGTTCGAAAAATTATTTTAAAAATGTTAATGCCATTAGTTTTGAAGGTCATAAAAAATCACTCAATTCTTATTGACGCTAAAGATTCAAAAATTTTTTTCACTTCAATTTCGAAAGCTATTAAAATTTTCTAAGAATTCTCAAGAGTAGGATCTGGATTTCTGTTTTTTGCAGATTTCCACAATGTGAAGTAGTAATTGTCAAAATTTAACAATCGGATATGGTATAATCCAGAAACTTTAACCGAATTTTATCAGCATACAAATGAACAATAAAACATTTTATTTTTAAAAGTTTTAAAGAAAAATTCAACTATTTGCGTAAAAGTTTTTAATCATTTCAAAAAATTCGGACTTTTGAAGCAATTTCTTTTTCATTTAGAAGGTGAAAAACAATCTGATAAAGTTTAAGAAACCTTTATTTTAACTCAAAAAATCAGACTCGAGTATACCATGTTATTTATTTTCAAACATTACTTTAAGGCAAACATGTTTACCCTTAATAAAACAGTAGCATATGGTCGATGAGCTTTTTATTCTGGATTGAGCTGAAAATGTGTGTTTAAGGAAACGCACATAGCTAAAAATGAATGTTTAAAGATGGACACAGTTCGAAATGCGTGTTTAAGGAAATGGACATAACATTAGATTCCGTTTTCAAACGTCTCTTATGAAAATTTTTATTTTCTTAAACTAATGGTTTCCAATAAGTTCTTAATTTGATGGTGTCCATTTGTTAAAATCACTTGATACAGTTTATTTAAATTAGACGAATTTTAAACGATATTAAAACCAACAATTCTTTTTAAAAGACTGTATACTTATTATAGAATTAAGAAATTGACTTTGTACAAATTAGGATTTTGTGAAACTATTTCAGCGCTTAGCGTTCTGAATGCAAATAGATGCTTAAAACTTTACTTCTGTAAAATACCCAGTCTGCTTACCCCTCTGAAGTCTGGAACATTACCCCATTATGATCATGCGTAGTGTTTAAGAATTAAAGAAAAGTAAGACCTAAATTCCTCGTTTCGTTTTTAAATCTGACTTGAGCATTGAAACAGCACATTTTTGGCTGTGTTCATTTTTAAACATTCATTTTGAAATACAGTGGCAGTCAAAAGTATTCGTACACTTAAATTACTAACTTCAAAAGTGAATAANAATAAATATAAAATAATATTATATGTTTATTATGTGTAATATTTTATGTTATTTTATGTTTTATGGAAAGCAATTTAACAATGTTTTATAGAAAACAATCTAAATATTTTGAGCCACTAATGCGGACTAAATTGAAATCAGTTTGATAGTCTGGGGAAACGGGGAGATATTTCGAATAATAAACGTTTCAGATGCTCTCTATCATTGCTATCGGACAGGCAAGTAAGGCTTTGATATCTTCTGTCAAACCTTAATCAGAATCGATTTGTTTGATTTCGATTGTACTCTTATTTGTTCTTTCCTCAACTATTAATTCTAACCCTTAAGGTACTTCTTTTGTCTAGGTAACAGAAAGCGTGTTTTTTGGGTGGTCATTAGGAAACATCCCGAGAAACTAACGTTAACATTAACACTCATAAGATCGTATGCAAATTCAAATCTTACGCAGCGTTGCATATAATTTTATATGCATCTAGATAAATAAAGCAGAATGCTTAAATGTATGTATGTGCGTACTTTATGGAAATCTGCAATTTTGAACCTTTTCCCCCCAAAATTGGGTGTTTCGAATATTCCGCAGACCTAATTATCTGTATTAAAACTCCCTCTGATAGCCGATTAATCCGATAGTTTTCTCTAAAAACTCTAATCGTTTTATAATATGAGAGATTTGTTAGCTTATATCTATATTTAATCATTTTTCATTTTCATTGGACTCTATTTTACTAACTATTTATCGTTGGTTGGTATAGGTAGTACAAGCAATATCAACATAAATAAATCTGTGTGACATCGGGAACTAGAGTTTGAAAGATCTAGAAAATCCCGTGCTTATTTTACTATTTAGTGGTGTTTAAAACAACTTTAATTTAATATCATCAAGAATCAAAGACTAAAAGAAAAACTTACATTAAAACAATTTTCAAAAGGCCAAGTAAAAGTTATGGTCGGGGTTAATTTTTACGCTAAGGGTTGAAAAATATGTAAAATATGAAAGATAAAAGTAAGTATGTAGACTGAGTTTTAGTATGTTAAACTTCTAGATTTTTTATGATAAACTTAATGTTATAAAATTGAAAAAAATAATAAAATACGAGAAAAAAAATTTTTTTTTTGGTACTTATTAAATATATTTTAATAAGTACCAAATAATATATTTTAAGTAATTTATAAATATATTTTAAACTGGTACTTATATAAAAATATATATAAGTACCAATTCAGCAAGACAATTTGTAACGGGGCTAAAAAATGTTGATAATATCATGACGTTCGAAAAAATAATTTTAAAAATATTAATGCCATTAGTTTTGGAGGGTATGAGAAAATCACCCAATTTTTATTGACACGTTAGATTCAAACATTTTTTTTTCATTTCAATTTTGGAAGCTATTAAAGAATTCTGAAGAGTAGGATCTGGATTTCTGTTTTTTGCAGATTTCCATAATGAAGTAGCAAGGATTTTAAAGAATTAAAATAATGACTTGTTAATAGTTAAAATCTGGTGGTGATAATCGGGTGATAATCTTATATTTGGCGACTTGAAAAGAAATTTTTTTTCTGATTTTTAATGACTGATATCTTTTTTTAAAGGATTGTTTCGGATGTGGTATAATCCAGAAACTTTAACAGGACTTAAACAGCATACAAATGAATAATGAAACATTTTATTTTGAAAAGTTTTAAAGAAAAATTTAACTATTTGCATAAAAGTTTTTAATCATTTCAAAAATCCGCACTTTTGAAGCAATTTCTTTTTCATTTGAAAGGTGAGAAACAATCTGATAAAGTTTAAGAAACCTTTATTTTAACTCAAAAAATCAAACTCGAGTATACCATGTTATTTATTTCTAAGCATTATTTTTAGGTAAACATGTTCACCCTTAATAAAACAGTAACATATTGTCGGTGAGCTTTTTATTCTGAACAAGGCTGAAAATGTGTGTTTAAGGAAACGCACATAGCTAAAATGAGTGTTTAAAAATGAACACGGTTCAAAGTCCGTGCCTAAGAAAATGGACTCAGTTCGAAATGCGTGTTTAAGTAAATGGACATAACATTTTATTCCATTTTCAAACGTCTCTTATGAAAATTTTTACTTTCTCAAACTAATGGATTCTAATAAATTCTTAATTTGATGTTGTCCATTTGCCTAAATCACTTGGTACATTTTTTTTAAATTAGTCTTTTTTTTAAACGATATTAAAAATCAACAATTATTTTCAAAAAGCTGTATACTTATTATAGAATTAAGAAATTGAAGTTGTACAAATTAGGATTTTGTAAAACCACTTCAACGTTTAGCGTTCTGAGTGCAAATAGATGCCTAAAACGTTACTTCTGTTAAATACCTAGACAGCTTACCCCGAAGTCAGGAACTTTGCCCCATTATGATTATGCGTAGTGTTTAAAAATTAAAGAAAAGTGAGAACTAAATTCCTTGTTTGGTTTTTAAATCTGAGTTGAACATTGAAACTCCACAATTTTTGCCGTGTTCTTCTTTAAACATTCATTTTGAAATATGTCTATTTTCTTAAACACGCATTTTCACTTTTAGGCGAAATAAAAAGAGCTTACCGATAAGATCTTTGTATGAAAAGACCAGCACAAAATGAAATTTGAAATAATGATTACACTGGTTAACAAATTTTTTGTTGCATTCGTACAAATACTTCATTTTACCTAATTCGAGGATAGGGATTTTAAATCTGAAATTAGTTTTGTTAGAAAAGCTACTAATTTTTTTTTCAGAGTGATAGTTTTAGTTTAATTTATATTATGTCGGAATGTACAAGTTTTAAAGAACTTATGCGTTTATATACATGTGTATGCACTGTATATGTCATTTCGGTCTAGCCGTTTCGGTTCCATTTCAGTTCTGTTACTAATTCGATTAGTTCACTTTGCTAAAAACATTCCATTTCATTTCTTTCGATTTTTATTATAGTGAATATAATTTTTCATTTGATTAAATTATAATTTATTTCTTATTTTTAGTGAAAGAAAAAAAAGAAATTTTTATTGGTTATTAAGTGTTTACAAATAATTGAGAGTTTGAAAGAGAAAATTGAGTTTTGATTTAACTCCTTTTTACCCCTTCTATGAATATGTGGAAGTTTTTTTATTTTATTACGTATTTATCGGGGCACTATATCAAAAACATTGAAATAATTTTGAAAATTTATACAGATTATCAAAATAATTCATGCAACAAAAAAAAAATTTTCCCCAGTGGCATGGAAAAATTCATTCTTCCAGAAATAAAACTATCATCTAAAATACACTTTAAAACGTTTAATTAAATCTAATTTATATATATATTTATATACTAAAGATAAAGAAATATATTTATGATGTACAAACACTGGAGAAATCCCTATTTTGTGTATTTCTTTCTTCAGTGCAATTCTGTGTTACTTTTTGATATTGATTAATTAACGCTCAAAATTGAAAATACAAATTTAGAATTTTTTTCTAATGAGTCGAAAATTTAAGAAAAAAAAACTTAAAGAGATCATGATTCGCTTAAAAAACTCTTATATAAATGCACTTCATAATATTTAAATTAAGTACTATTTAATTAAGTAATAAGTACATTTGAAACGTTCACATTGAACAAGAAATATTTAAAATTAAAAAGAAAACAGTTATTTCTATTGCAGGGTGACAAGAAATATTTGACAAAAATTTTAAAATAAAATATTTTTATCTTCAAGCAAATTTTTAAGCTTTTTTTTAAGCTAGGTATTCATTAAGCTTGCATGCAAATGTATTTAAATGGGTTCTGTTTTCGTTATGTTCTCGTTATGCATGTCCATAACACCAAACTAAAGGCCCATAAGAATGGTTCACAGCAACAACTTTTTTCCCTGAATATTAAAGGAAAAAAATAATCATCCCCCTCAATCACCGTACTTGTATCCAATGATTTTTCCGTTTAGTCTATCTTAGAAACAAGGATTTTTGCTTAATGTCATATGAATTTTGTATCCCTTAAAAATCCGTGAGTGAGGAATGGAATGAAATATCAGTAGGTAAAGAACCCATACTGAAGAACCTTGGTTTTTTTGGCATATTCAAAACTCTTAGTTAAAACAAAAGGTAATGAATTTAATTTTTTTTAAATAGCCACTGGTAAAATTATTTTTATGTCAACTTGAAAGTGCAAGTTGAGAAATTAGTTGAGAAGACCGTTCATTTATGCGGCCAGATTCGTGCTTTGAGAAAAAAAACCAGTATTGTGATAAACTTAGGCAAAGTTAGTAAAGTTGACTGTTAACTTAAAAGGCCAGTTTAATAAAGCTTCCTATCTCAATTGTACTACATTTCCAAAGTTGTTACGGCATTAAGCAATGGACACAGAGATCACGAACTCATTCCCCGCCAGAACCAAAGAAGATCTCTCTCATACTCTTTCCACATCGGTGACCCCTGACAACAAAAGCGCAACTCTCTCACTCCTCGACAGATGGCAGCACTGCACTACTTAACCAAGTTCCAGAGTTTTCTTTGTTTCTTTAAACAAATCGCCTGAGTCTCAAACAGCTTCGAGGTCTAAATTAAAGATGACCTTTACGAGCATAACATTAATTTGTGGTCACTGTTATCTTTCTAACGAGAAAAGATTAACGTGTAGGCGTGTTTTTTTTGTAATCATTATATTTTTCCAGGCACAACTGTATTTTTATGGTCAATGAGTAAAACACTTTTTGCCGATCACTGGCCATAAGCTAGCTTTGAAATTTTTTAAAAGTGTTTAATATGTAAACAAGCATTATAGTTACAGTATAAATGCATCCTAGTAATTTCCTTTCAAACTTTACTTACCTTTTATCGAATATTAATGTTAACATGAATGATCGAAATCAAGAGATTGTCGACTTTTACCGGTGAATCACATAGTCGCTTTCGTGAATGTCCGAAATATTTGTTATATCCGATTTGATATTAATTTATTCATTGATATTATAATATTTATTTGATATTTTAATATATGCTGAAGATAGATTAAGAGAAACATCAGAGTTCGGAGTACCGGTTAAATTCATACTGGGAAGTGGCACTTGACCTTAAAAAACATTGATGTAGGGCATACCGGGCAAATGTATACCNTTCTAACAAGAAAAGATTAACGGGTAGGCGTGTATTTTTGTAACCATTATATTTTTCCAGGCACAAATGTGTTTTATATTCAATGAGTAAAACACTTTTTACTGATCACTGGCCATACCATAAGCTAGCTTTGAAATTTTTTAAAAGTGTTTAATATTTAAACAAGC
Organism: Parasteatoda tepidariorum; assembly: GCF_043381705.1. Taxonomy (NCBI): domain Eukaryota; kingdom Metazoa; phylum Arthropoda; class Arachnida; order Araneae; family Theridiidae; genus Parasteatoda; species Parasteatoda tepidariorum. The sequence goes on from NC_092204.1 coordinate 25,384,849, forward strand.
ATTATAGTTATAGTATAAATTTATCCTAGTAATTTCCTTTCAAACTTTACTTACCTTTTATCGAATATTAATGTTAAAGTCAATGACCGAAATCAAGAGAATGTCGACTTTCACCGGTAAATGTCAGCAACTCCATAGTCACTTTCGTGAATGTCCGAAATATTTGTTATATCCGATTTGATATTAATTTATGCATTGATATTATAATATCAATGGATAGATTAGGAGAGACATCAGTGTTCGGAGTACCGGTTAAATTCTTACTGAGAAATGGCACTTGACCTTAAAAAAAATTTATGTAGGGCATACCGGGCAAATGTATACCGAACAGTGGCACTTAACTAGACCTAGTATATATTTTGGACATTTACTAAAGTGACGCTGTGATTGTCAACATTCACCGGTGGAAGTCAACAGCCATAAATTTCGATCATTCATCGTAACATTAATTAAAAATATGCATTATATTAAGAATTGAAGTGGTTAATAAGAAAAAATCAAAATTAATTTTAGAGGAAATTAAAAAATATTTGTTTGAATTTTTACGTCTGCTTTGTTACATAAATGAAATGAGAAAAACGAAAATAAAAAAATTATTACTCAAGTTAATTAAGTTAAAATTTAGAATTTCTTATGATAGACATTTTTAATTTTTTTTTTTCAGTTTCCTTTTTCCCTTGGTTTCCTTGGATTCATTAAAATTGCATATTCCTTTTCCTGTATTTGAAAATCCATTTTGAATACATAAATGTAAAGTTTTAAAAATGACACAAAATATATTTTGAAAAAAAAAACATTTAACCAAATGTATTAGAAAGAAAAATTTTTAGCATTTTTATTTGCAGAAAAGCAATTTTAAATCATGGAGTAATTTTATGTAAAAAATAATTGCGTAAATAAATAATTAGACTGTTGATTAGAAAAAGAAACGCTTTTTTGCATTGACAACGGTTTTTCTTTGAATAAATTTATGAAAAAAGTTTGAAAAAAGATAAGAATTAACTACTACATAACATAATTATACTAGTTATTCATTTCAAACTAAATGAAACAATTTTTTTTTCTTCATAAAACATTTAATTTCTTTTATTCATGCAATGTATTCAAAGAATTTTATAATTTATTTGTTTAATTTAAAGTGAAATTTTTCAGGATTTAGTTTAGTGAAATGAATAATTTATGATTGTGAAAACCAAATTAAGATTTTCAAAAACACTTATATTCATAATTTGTTTCTTTAATTGATAATTAATTTAGTTTAAAATAAATTTATTTACTAAAAAGGCTTAATAAATGTAAATACCATTGATTGAGAAATCATATTTATAATTATTTGAGTATCTATGTGTTCAAAAAATAAAAACACTAATGAAGAAAATGCAGCTTGCGAACATTTTAGATCTTACTTCCATACAAATGGATACTTTACGAATCTATAAAAGGAAGTAAATGCTCAAGAAAAAATGACTTATAAATTAATATTATCATAATTATCTACTGTATATTTCGCAAAAATACTACCATTTTTTTTTATCAAATTCTTAACAAAAATATCCCACTAAGTGATAGCTTTTTTCGTGAACAAATGGAAATGAAGGAAGTGTTAAAAACTATAGAACTGTAAGGCAGGCCTCAATTTGATCTCCAAGAATTTTTTCATAAGATTTTCACGAACTCAGTATAGTTTAGAGCGCAAGCAGGTTTTACAAGTAAATTCCACATTACAAATCATATTCAAGGAATCAAAAAACTAATCGAGTTAAGTAACGAATGTAACGAATATTAAATGCCTCACTGCTTTGTCTTCATTGACGGTGAGGAGGCTTTTGCCACCGCTGTAAGTTCCATCACTTCTATTGCTTGTTGTTGCTGTTTCTAATTCCACTTGCAAATATCATCAAGCCTGATTGGTGAAACCAATCGAATTTAAGGCAAATGGTACAGTTACTGTTTTTCAGTGGTGCCATCAATAGCAGAAATACAACTTCAGCCACACACTCACAACCCAGTTATAGGGCAAACCCGTTCATGTATCCGTTTATTCACAGATCGTAATTTCGACTTGAACAAGAAGACGATCAATTCAGTTACCCCAGAGGTATGATTTGTTATGGGAACGTGGAGGACTTTGTGACCCGATAGGTTTAAAGTATATATATATATATANTATATATATGAATCAACTCGGAAAGCAAACAAGTAAAAAGATTAGGAACACAATATCACCTAAATTATTAACTTCTGTTCTGCAAAATCGCCTTTTATACGTAAGCACTACCTATTTCAAGACATTAAAACAGGGGAAAAAATCTATAATCAACTTTTATGATATTGTAATAAATTTTTGAAAAAAAAACTAAATGATCAACGATACAGTTATGAAGTAGTAAAATTAATTTACGTAAGACAAAAACTAACTTTAATGAAGGAAAAAGAAGTTAACAGCGTAGAATATGAAGAAGTTAAGTTTATTTACTTTTGGCAGAGATCAAAATTCTGTGACATCTATGAAATAAACAGAAGAATCAAAATCGTTTTGAACTTTATTCACGAAAATCATATCATACTAAAGGGAAATATGCCACCCTGTGTGAAGATACAGGTTTTCATTACCTGCAATTATTTGCAAAGCATTGACTCTTACTAACAAATCTACCTAAAGGAATGCAAAGAAATTACGAAAAATTACTACAAGCGAATAAAATGTGCAAGACCAGAAACAAAGATTTTAAAAATCGTCGAGAGAATTAAAAGTTAAAAATGGCAATAAACTACTCATACAGTTTGAGTAACAGACAAGCACTGAAATTATGACCGGTAGACTTGTGACACTTAAGCATCAAGAGAGCAATCGAAAGCAAGGCTTTGAAAACAGCATTAGTGAGTTAGAACGCAAAAGCAGCATATGGAAATATTTGAAACTTTTTAGAACAGAACTTCATTGGAGTTCAACGTAGATCTACCTCCTCGTGGTGAACTTCGGGCAACGCTCTGCGGCTAAATGATCTACTGTCTTTCGCAGTCACTTGCTATGAAACTCCTTCATGGACACACTGAGTCCTCAAGATATTGGGAAGCAAGAGAACTTTTAAGGCAATGGCTTCGGTCTTCTTTCTTTGTTATCCTACGTGCATTTGCATGCGTTATTTATTTTATCTTTCTATTTGTACCTTTTTGCCTTGCCATTGGAAATGAAAAGAATTAAAAAAAAAGGCTTCATTAAAAATCGGATTAATTTTTATTAAAGATATTGATTAAATTAAGACGTATAAAAATCAAATAAAAATAATAATCAATCAATGCATTTTCATTTGACAGATGAATGACATTGGCATAAATCAATTTTTTAAAATAAAGATTTCTTTGGTTGTATAGCAAAACTTATAAAGATAATATTTATCTGCTCTGAGAGAAAAAAATTTTTGGTCGAAACTACCGGAATATAATACAATATACCGTGTCTCTGGCTCTATGGAAACATTCTACAACTCGATCCGTAATTTTCACCGAAGCACTTTGGTAATGATTTTGGTAAGATTAACAATAAAATATAGTTTTATACTACGATCTAAAATTTGATGAATGTGGTAAAATTTGGTAGTTTTAAAATAGTACCTTTGATGATGACATAATGAACATTTATTTGGCTGAATTTACTTTTCATTTTAGCAATGTTTTCACAATGTTGGAAATAAGAACTATAATTCTAAGAACCTGAACTTTCGATACTTCGTTATTGTATAAAAAATAATTACCAAATGATTGCTTTAAATACCGTATATTTTGGTTCCATTAAACAGAATTATGAGTATTTTTTCATTACCATTCATTACGGTAATTGTATTAGAATTTTTTCTCCGTAAATATTTCTTTGTAAAATATTTCCTTTCTTCTAATTTAAAGATATTTGTCTATAATATTATATCATTTTTCCATAGTATTGTTTGCCATTTTAACTTTTAATTGCATGCTGTTTTGACTAGCAGTCCTTCGCAATTAATCAGTCCTTAATTTAACAGTTTTTTGAATTGCTTTATATGCACCATTTACTAACGTATAATTTTTTAAAAACTTATTGCTTTCTTTGAATTCTGAAAAATATCCCTTAATAAACCACTCATGTACACATCATATTTTTTTCAAATCAAAAGCGAAAAAAATCTAGGTATTGTATTGTACATGAAAGATAGTTAAAATGCATATGGTTAAATTTGATACGTTTGTTTAAACAAATAATAAAAACATACTTACAAGCAAACAGTAGTAAAGATACACAAAACAGGAACATGCTGAACAATCGATTCTCTGTTCTTGAATAACTTAACACCTTAGTTTCCAATAATCCTTTTTTATTACTTTCACACTATCGTTTACAGTTGTGAGCTAGGATTGTAATGAATTCATTTATTTGATTATTTGTAGCTTTGAGTGAAATTTAAATGAGAAACGTACTCCATAAACTGATAAAACTTTTATATTAGTTAGCATTCTTTTTTTGCAGTTTCCAAAGCATTATTTTATTCACCAAGACTTGAAGCAAATCATTACGGTTTCTTTAATCGTTAAGAAAAATATCAGTTTTTAGTCAGTTTCAAGTAATTCCCTATTTGAATCCATCCATCACTTATTTTGATAACGATTTCAATAACTTAAACGTGTTTTTATATGTCAGTTAGAGTTAAATACCGAATCTTTAAATTTTATAAACGTACACAAGACGTAAGGTAAATGATTCGAAGACGTGATGTGAAGTGATTTCGAACATCCCGCTCTTAAGTTCTCAGTAAAGAAGCTTAGAATTTGTGAACCTTACAGGAAAACACACTTTACAGTTCTGACACTAATCCTAACCACGCTTTTCGGAACTGATTCATAGTTTGCAGCGCCAAGTTTTGTCGCCAACGAAAACTTTTGGCGTTCTGGCAAAAGCGCCTGGGCTGAGATTTATTATAATCGATTGTTCTGCATTTTGAACGTCTTTTCAATCATAATAATACGAAGTGATTAGTTTTCTAGAGAATGATTTATGCTAAATGGAAAATTGAAGTGGTTTTGAGAGCCCTTTTCATAAGCTTAATTTTTCAAAGCGAACCGGGTATCAGTGAGGCATGTGTGAAAAAGATTTCTCTAGTAATTAGAATTCATTATAATACATGAAGATTTAATTAAAACGTTCTTTTAAGTTATAATGACAGAGGTTCTTTACAACTTAATTAATATTCCCTGCATATAAATAATATTGTAATACAATAAACCAACTGTCTTACATTTGCGTTTAATGTATAAGTTTTCAACCACTAATTGAAAAAGAAATATGAGTCCAGTTCGAAACTTCGACTCTAAATTTTATTATTCGTTATATTTTGTCTCTACTTACAAAAGTGTTATATATTTTAAATTTCTGTTATTTATGAAATTGATAAAAGAATTTGTTATTTACATTAATAACATATCTAACCTTCCGCTAAAGTAAACACTTGAAATAGCCATTTTTCTGATACCGGGGGATAAAAAGTAATAAACACTGAGAGGTATGTAACTACTTTTCTCTGCCCCAAATATAAATGAATAATAAACATTTACAATTAGATCAAACGACAAATTAATTTTTTTCGAAATAGGAGGCTCATCAAAGATCGAAAAGGGATAAACTTTACTTTCAAATACTATGATATTAAAAATAATGAAGTAACAGATTAAAATGAAAAAAATTATGCTAAAATCTACTAATTTTGATATGAATAAGAAGAAAAAATGACAATAATAATAATATTTTATACGATAAGTGTTTTTACTTTTTCTTAAAGAAAAACATTTCTTGTTGAAAATTGTTTTGAACACTTCTTCAAATTCTTTTGAACACTTTTTCAAATTCTTTTTAAAGAAATAAAACTTGATTGATTTTGATTTACATTTTGAATTGAATTTTGACTTTGAATTGATTTTTAACTGAATTTTGATTTTGATTTAAAGAAATCTCGAGTTCTTGAATTTTGAACACTTCTTGAAATTCTTTTGAACACTTCTTCAAATCCTTTTTGAACGCTTCTTTTAGACCCGAATGTTTGATTGATTAAAACATTAAAGTTTTAGTTGCATTAAGGTATTTAAATTAAATATTTATTTATTTTTAAAAAAATGACAAGAAATGGAAAAAATCTAAGTTTAAATGAAGAAAATTTCTTAGAAAAAAATGGAAATAGTTCTCGGTGCAAATATATGTTTCCAATTTTTAAAAAAAATTGTGATAACAAAATATGCAAATAAAAAGTATTGTGGAGGGAAAAAATTATTAGGAATTAAAAATATGGCTTAATTTAATGTTCCTAAATTGCTTTTGTACTTTTTTCACTTAATTCAGAAATAATTTTTGTTGATTCTATCAAGTTGATTCTATCAAGAATAATTTCCGAAAAACGTATTTACATTTATCCCTTCAGTTAAAACATTTTTTTTAATAATTTTATATAGTGGCATTACTTAAAATATTCATGTGGATTTGAACTTGCCTCAGACAAAAGAACTTCTGAAACAATTACCGAGGAAAAAATACCTTCACGAAGCTTCTTTTCTTATTTCCTCATACGTGTTACATGAAGAAGATGCGACACCATTTTTTTCATCGCAAACATTAAAAGCTAGGGATATCATGCATCACTGCTGTTTGGTCTTAAAAATATGCTCGCTGATTTCATCAAGTAAATATGAACGTGGTTTTTAGTTTCATTCTTGGAACCACGACAAACAGTTAAATCGGTTCATTAAGCCAAAAAATAACTAGTCTCATTAAAATTACTGATTAATTTGTCACTTGATGATAAAAAATTTAATTTTCTCCTTATCATTAAAAATTGAATTTCCACGTTAAGCTAAATAATTAACACGCCACGTTATGCAAAAATATTGGCATCTTTGATTATCAATTAATTTGTTACGTTGCTATAAGCTATTAATTTTTTAGGATAAGATAAACAATTCGCTACATTTAAAAATACCACAGATTCATCGAGCTAAGGCATACAATTAACTCCTCACATCATAACTTGCCACATTAAGACTATCAGTTAAGACTAATATCACGTTAAGACTAATTAACTTTATATATTGTGACTAGTACCAAAACTATCACGTTATGTTACGCAATTGTCTTTCTGATTTAGGATAAACAATTATTTTAACACATTTAAACAAAACATTAACTAGTCACATCATGACTAACAGTTGAAATGTTATCGTAGAACTAAAGATCAATTTATCACGTTAAGATTATCAATTAACCTGTTATTTAAGAACTTTCAATCAACTTGTCACATTAGGACTGTAAATTTACTAGCCACACCATGGTTATCAACAAAATTTTACCTTGTGACAAAAATAAACTAGTCATGTTAAAACTAACTGAGCCTTCATCTTACACTAAATTCCCATTTCTCATTCAAGGAATTGAATATTTTAATTCGTGATAAGGGTTTATTTTTGTATCAAAATGTATATTCCACAAAGTTTAAATTTATGAACTCTGATTACAGCTCTAGCAGAGTTTTCCAAGTATAACAATTTATATTTAAAAGTATTGCATAGCTATATTTACCAAGTATTGCATAGCTATGTTTTCATTCCTTTATTTTCTCAGATATTAAAAAATAATAATCAGCGAATTTATTTATGTGTTTTAAAAGAATTTATGATGAAACAAAATTTCTCAAAAATCTATTCTGTTTTAGATCAAATGTTTGTAAGAAAGTAAATAAAAACAACCAACTTTAGAAATAAAAGAAAAAGCATTAAGTGTAAATGCAGGACTTTTAGCCAAATAATACGATACATTTTAATGAAAACCAACACTCGACTTCACTGTCACTTTTTCAATAAAATAAATCAGAAATTAAATTAATTGTAAAATGTTTCCTCTTCCTGACTAAAATGATAACAAAGCTCGTAATTTTAAAAAAAAGAAGAAGAAAAATGAGCAAATATCTAGTTCACTGTCAGAAAGCGAAGTATATTGAAAGTGAAATCCACAGAAAATTGCTCCCTGAAACGGAAAATAATCAAAAACAGATGCGATAAGCCCCAAGGTAAAACTACAACAAACGAGGAAACTTTTCAGGGATAGGAAGTAAAATATTGCAACAGGAGGCAGGGGCGGCGACTTTCACCAATAGCGCGGTTTTTGTAGATAAGACTGCTAAAGGGGGGAAGGGGAATGTTTACCCCCACAACCATCAAAACGCCACCCCCAAACCCCTACCGGAGATAGTGGGGCGCACTATCTCTTTCCGAACACTTCCGACATTCGTTCGGCGCGCCCTCGCAAATCTCCCGCTTTCGGAAGATAAGGGAAACCCTAATGGATGCCGCCCCAGCTATGGCCGCATCCGGAGTCTAGCTTCGAAAGGAAGGAGTAGTTCAACCCTAAATTTAGATTTCATGGAACACTTTGAAAAGTTCTAAAAGGGAATGTGCTTCACTCCCTGCATTGGGAAATCTTTTTAAAACGTTATATTTTAAAATATAGGATCGTATCTAAAATCGTAAACGGTATTGTTCAGTGAAGTTGAAGTTTAAAAAGAAGCGATAAATAAAATATTAGCCTTTTTTAATAGCTTAAAGAATGGATAATATTTGTGTTTTATGTTTTAACTGAAGTTTTTGTAAAGTCAAACCTAAATTTACGTAAATACAAAAACTTTATTATAAATATAATATAAAAAAATTATTTAATGATGAACCGATTTAGAATAAGTACGATAACTAATGAATCATAAAAGATTTGAAATTTATAGTTGGTAAAACAAAGCTTAAATTATGAAAATGTAAAAACTTTATGATAAATATAATTTTAAAAAAATAACTTAATCCTGAACCGATTTAGAATAAGTAAGATAACAAATGAATCATAAAAAATTTGAATTTTACAGAAATTTGAATTTTTAAAATTCAAAGTTAAATTTAAAGTTTAAATTAAAATTAAAGTTTTTTAAAAGTTAAATTTATTTGGAAAAAAAATATTTTAATTAATATCTCTTTTTGAAATGGAAAATTTCTACTTTCTAAATTTTCGTAAAATTTGAAGAAGTGGCTGTAAATTTCTACTGCCAGCACTCTGCAAAAAAAAAAGCTCCCTGGCTACACTGTTAAAAATATCGTATCAAAATGCGGTGCATTTTTATTGCAAGTTTAACAGTTAATAATTCTTGAATAATTATTCGACTGTTAATTTTTTTATCCCATCTTACTCCTTATACATTCTTCTTCAAACCATGGCAATTTCAAATTACCAAGTATTATTTCTAAGCATTAGCTCTAAGTCTTGTGAGCAACTAAATATAATGTAATGCAAAAAATATGCGAAAAAGGTCTCGAAAATAGCACTTAGAGATGCAATAACTTTTGAATAAATTAGAATTTCGAAAAGAACTATTTTAAGTCCAAAAATAAATACTGGTCTCTAAGCACTAAAGCACTTTAAGCAAGTGTTTAAGCAAATGAACACTATACCACTTTAAACGCGTTCAATCTGTTCTTCACCTTTATTATGGCTTATAAGGTGTACTTTGTGATGAGCGCACAAGCCACCATATGCAAGTGGCAATTGTAATAATAAATAAATTTTTTTTACAAACATATGAAGGTTCATATGCTCAATACAAAGAATGGCTCGTAATCCCTTGACAAATTGAAATACGGCACAAATTCGAGAAAGGCAGATTAAAGATACATTTCGGATTACGTAAGATTTAAATCCTTTACCTCCACCCTTCAAAGCGTTTAACGGAAAGACAAATCTCCTGTTATTTTACTTGCAATAAATTCCAGAGGCATCCTTGATCGACTAATATCGCCGTTTCCCTAAACGCTCTGATACATGGAATGAGTATCCCACTGTAACCATGTACGTATCTGCTTGCTGTCTTTCTCAAATTTGATCTCAATTTTATTTTCATATAATCCCTAGCAGAATAATAACTTAGGCCCTCACTTGGCTATTATTCAGGAATCTTAGCTCAATAAGGGTTCAAAGGTTTTCCGATATTTTATAGTCACTTTACAACCAATATCGGTCGTAAATAGAATTATCAGATTCACCCGATATTTTATATCCATTATTTAGTCAATATAGGTTCTATATTTGCGAATGTAGGACCTATATGGGACATTCTAGGACCAATATTAAAAATTCTAGGTATCCCAATATTGGTCCCTATGTGCATCTTCTTATAGGAGCTATATTGAGCCAATTTTGAGCCCATCTGGAGCCAAGGTAAAATTGTTGATAGGGGTCTCATACTTTTTGCTTACCTAAGTTCAATTGCAATTGAATGATTAATTTCAAATTATTAACTGAAATAAATAAATCAAATTATCAAGTGATTTAAATAAATAAAATTATTAAGTGATTTGAATTAATTATACAAATTAATTTGTATAATTAATTGTATAATTAAATTGTATTATTTATCGTTTATTTTTACTGTTCCAGTTAATCATTCTTTTTTTTGCATTAAACATATTTGACAAATCTTATTTATAAAATTGTAATAATTAAGAATTTATTAACAAAATTATCTTTGCTTTTTCGAAAAATATCGACTTCTCAAAATAACAATAATAAAAATGAATGAGAAGCACCTAAGCAATCGCGGGTTTGGTGAGTTGAGAGAGCATGATTTGAGCTCTATAATCTGAAATAAAAATCAAAGTATGGTACCAAAAAGAGTTAAACAAAAAAGTTTCACAGTTTTGGAGTAGGATCGAATGATCAGTAGGATGAAACTAAAAGTAGAGTGAATGTTTTATGTCCCCTTATTTCATATGTATGTTTACGCAAATAACAAATCTTTAGTAATTGTATATACTATAATTAAAATTAAAGTTATTTTTACTATTGAAAAGAAAGTAATTTATCTTGACTACGTAATTGAAAAGTCTAATGTAACAATATAAATTTATGCAATACTTTAAAAATAGAAATGCGCGAAAGGTAAAGAATTTCATAAACTAAAAACTATAATTACGACATATCTTTGATGCAACTTCCTATAATTACATTTTATGCATCATTTGTTTTGCTCACATTATATCAAATTACAATATTTCCAACGAAATACCAGAGCACGAAGTTTTGCATTCGATATCTCTTTCGTTTGCAGCTGTGATAAAACTTTTATCGTCCTATTATTATCGTTGATATCGGAGAAAAAGGTGGGACATAAAAATATCAGTTACCAGTAACGGTTCTTTCTTCTTTCTGTTATCTAATGGTAGGATAAATGGGGTATATTCTCTTAATCGTAAGTTAATTAAAAAACGGTTTTAATTAATTTTGCTCCCCTGAGCGGGAGATATTTTACTCGTAACCGTGAAGGAAGAGAGATCGTATCAATAGTTAAATATCAGGGGTGATCTTAATAATTAACTTCGACTTTAATTGAAATTTGCTTGAATCTTTCATTGCTAGAAAGTTTCAGTTGCGGTTCAGCGTGTTGTTTGAGAAACTATTTTATTTCTTTGAATTTCAATTTTAACTTACTATTCATTTGAAATAATTAAATAGTTTTAACTTTTAATTAAATATTTTTAAGGTAATTTTAATCTTCATCATTAAAAAGCTCATATTTTTGTACATGATATATTACTATATAATCTGATAAATATAATTTTTTTATGTTTTTATATGTTTTAAATTCTTTTTTTTAATTAAAAAACTAGCTTTTATACAATTATTTTTAATTTTATGTAAAAATTATATTTACTTATATTAATACATTCGTTTAATTTCTTTTCTTATCAAACTTATTTAAATTAGTATTTAAATTATATATTTATGTATTTTCGCATATTCATATCTCTTAATCGCATATTCATATCTCTTATATTTCAATCGTTAAAAATCGTAAGCACCACTGCTGTTTTGGGTGTTCAACTTAACGTTAACATTATGTTTTCTGCACAAAAATTTTAAAACTTAGTAACTTGAAATAACGAATGTCTGTAGAAAAATTTACTAGAAGTATTAAGTAAAAAGTAATTTTCTCTGTAATGATGCATATTGATATACTCAGTTTATAGTGGAAATGAGCCAGCCAGGTGGCCGAGCGGTTAGGGCGCCTGATTGCGAAGCCAATGGCAGCGGGTTCGAGTTCCGCTCTGCGCATGGATGTTTCTCCCTCTTGTGTTGTCCTCTGTTGTGTGTGATGTATGAATGTGGCCCACCCTGTGAACGGGTTTCTGGCAGTCTGGCGCGGGCAATGTTACTCGCCTCCTTGACTTTGGTTCACAGGTGCCCACAGGGTAACGCGAAATGAGTAACACCTCTGGCATCTTCTAATGCGAAACGAATAAAGTTCAGTGTCTGCCATTCGAAAAAAAAATAATGGAAATGAGTTTTATCACTCGCGACTCTATATATCGATATGTATCGATATAGTCATTACTATATAGTCTAAAATATCGATATAGTCAATAATATTTATGTCTGGCAGCATCTAACTGCTCAGTCTCGTAATTAAGTTTTAATTTGTGCAGTGCTTTTCACTTTTGACATCAATGACATCAATTTCCAGCATAGGCTTATTAAATGAAGACCTACACAGAAATAATTTTTTACAACAATGGGTGAATGACCATTATTTAAATTTTTATAAGCAATTGCAAAAAAATTACTTAAAACCAGTGGACTGCGCCTCCTGTTCGCTAACGCTCGCCAACCCCCAAAATTTGCTACGCAATCTTACATGGTTTTCTTCGCAAACCAAGCTCGCTTCACTCGCTACTAACTTAGGTACATTGCAAATACACAAAGTTCTGAGAATTCAAAACAATCATTCAAATCCATATAACAATTTTTTTTTTAAAAAAATTACATCTTTTTAGTAAATACTAAGTCATTAAAATAAATTTGAATTCAAATAAATGGCAAATTCGTTAAGCCTATTAGAAATGTGCTATAGTATAAAAGCTTAAAGCGTAACAGAGCGACTGAGACTCATTTTTCAATGAATAACTAATAACAATAATAAAACAAATAAATTCGTAATATATAAATTCGTGAAAAAAAGCGCTTTCGACAAAATACTAAAATAGAGATCTATCAACAAAGACTACTCACTTCTGCCTAGCTTAAGATTATTTCAGTTTCCGTTTTTAAAATCTCTATATGTTGAGCCATCACAGCTAGATTTGGCATGTGACATTTTTAGTGGCAATCATTGGTCGATTTTCCAGCGTTGCCATTCGGGGAGTTGTAATGAAACATTTTTTTGTCGCCGTGTAAGAGAAATATATATATAGATTGCAATAACTTCTAAATATATTGAAATTTCGAAGAGAAAATAAATTAGTGTTAAAGTCATAAATGAATTGTCCTTTCAGCATATCAAGTTTTAAATCTACAGTTACATTTCAGCCGGTAGTAGATCGGTTCGTAAGAAATTTTTTTCTACAAGTTTAGCAGTTGATGATTCTCGATATAAAAATCGAAACTTAATTTATATCTTTCTATCGTGCCCCTTCTACATCTTTCTAGTGCTGTCTCTAAGGATGGTGTCACAGTTTTCCATTGTTATCTGTGTCTTTTTATTGACAGGAAAATCACGTGGTGGGATCCAGTTTTTCCTCTTTCATTTCCATATTGTTTTGGTTGTCATCAGCATAAAATTAAAAAAATATCATAAAGGTATACGCGATCGCAACGAACTATAGGGGGCGTTGTTGTATGAGACGCATACCTGCGATTTCTATATGAACCGTCATTCAGTTACTCTGGAGACGTCTTTAATGTAGCGTGTAGCATTGTAACGTTCCTTCTTTAATGTGGCTTATTAAATTTAAAAAAGAAAAATGTTTGATATCCTTTCTTATACAACCGAAAACAAGATGGTATCTCTTTTTTTTTTAAAGAAGGAACATCCAAAAAACATCTGAAAAATATTTGTAAATAAACAGAAAAAAATATGTATCTTCTTATTAGAGTTAAAACCTAATGCCTGAGAAATAGTTTTACTAAATTTAATGATATAACCTGAAAGGCCTATTTAAACTTTACATTCCATAGTTTTAAGAATCATATTACTTCAAACATTAAAATAAGCAAAAAGTATACATAAGCTTCATAATTTTATGTAATTTAATTTTGTAAATAAAGTTTTTTGACAAGTAATTTTATCAAAAAATTTTAAGTTTTAATAAAAATCATTATTTAGAAACTGAAAAACGTAAAGTAAAGAATGCTTACGATACAAAAAAAAAAAAAAACAATTCTAAAAATTCCTTATATTAAAATAAACAACTTTCATGTTTTTTCTTTTTTGATTCATAATCGGACGTAGAAAACCATTCTATAGAAAACTATCATCAAGAAAAAAACTACTTAAAAGTAAAATTTTTTATTTTATAAAAATTAACACTTACCTGCTTTATAAATCAGAAGAATTCCAAAATGATTTGTTCTTCGATTTTTGTTACCATTTTTTAGTGCTACGAAAATGCGTCTTTGGGATTTGCCAAAAATAGAACAAGATGCAATTTTATTTTTTCTGGAGCGAAATATTTTGCCCATTGTCCACCGAAATCCGATAAACTACTTTGATTTTAAATAAAGTGTTTCGTTTTATGATTTGTCACAAAAATTTTAGGTGTAGATTGGCGGCACTTAAAAACAGCCAAATCTGTAGCTGCTGTGGCGTTAATACATAAGTACCGAATTTTTATTCATACTTTTCTGAATCATATTACTTGAAACATTAGAATATGCAAGAAGTATACATAAACACATAATGTTATACCATTTATGTTTTCAAAAAAAGTATTTTGACAACAATTTTTATCAAAAAATTATAAACTATAAAACGGAAAATAAAGAATTCTTAGGATAAAAAACGATTTTAAGAATTCTTTACATTGAAATAAAAACTTTCATATAGTTTCTTTTCTTATTATTCTTATAGTTCTTAATCAGACGTAAGAAACCATTCTGTAGAGAACTATCATCAAATAAGAAAAAAAAGTTTTACAAGCTAATTTTTTATTATAAAAATCATAACACTTACCTTCTTTATAAATCCGTAGAGTTCCAAATGAAATGTTCTTCGTTTGAAAGTTTTATTTTCAAATAATATGTGCATAGATTATCCCTTTATTACTTTTAGATAACATACCACACATCAAAATTTTATAATTGTAAGATCTCGATATGAATTTGAATATGTAGCTTAAAAACAGAACAGCTGAATTCTAGTTGAAATTATCTATTCTTTCAAAACTAAGAAATACTTACCAAGAAAACGATAAAAAATTTATTAATCATCAGCACAAATGACACTATTTCAAGTAATTTGGTTGATTCTTTATTGTTGTTTTCCGAATTATATAGATACAGAAATATATACTGTTCTATAACAAAGAAGAATTCTATAACTATTGCAGTTCTTGACGTTCTGAATTCACATTTCTTTATTGGAATGACGAAAGCAATGTTGACTTCATTTTAATTTGTAATGAATTGAAGACAGAAAAAATTATTTTACCGTAATATACACATCTGTAACAGCAAGTGATCATGAAATTGTAAGTTATGTTGTTGGTAATTGAAAGGTAAAAATTATTCAGAAATTGTTCTTCAAATGCTTGGCGTGTTCTGCTTCAATGTTTGGCATGTTCTGGTTAGTTTTTTCAAGTTCTTCAGCTGTTCCTTAGGGAAATTTTGATTTTTATTTGCTGCTAAGAAAATGGCGTCCGTCATAGCCGATGAGTTTGATGGAACTAAATGAAAACGTGATAAATTAATGTCTGATATTTACAGGCTCCCGATAGAGGGCGTACTCGAGCGTTGCGATCGCGAATTGCTTTTCTATAAATATTTTTGTACGCCTAATAAAAAGTTATTTTCCTGTACTGCTATTATTACTCTTTTAATTCAAGAGTTTAAAACTAAGAGAATTTTTGATGTTTTTTATTACTATTATAATATAATTCTGCGCTACATTTCAAGATAAAGTTATTTAAAAAGGTGGTCTAATCTTATTAACCATTTTACAATTATTACTTTTGTGGAAATAACATTAATATACTGATATAAATTACAGTTAAAAAGATCTGATTGATGATTTCGAACTTAACGATCAGCTTCATGCACAAAAATATTATTTTATATATCCACCCGTTTGGTAAGCGAAAATATTAAATTAGGTTCTGAAATAGTCAAATTTGCTTGACAATATAATGTTATAACAAAATGAATGTTATTTTAAAAAATGGTTACTAAGGAAAATTACTTCTGTTCACCAATAGATCTAAATATTTATATATTTATAATGCACAAGATATTTATAATAACACAAAAGTAAGTAAACAGAATTCCTTTTAGTACATATATGTTAAGTAAATAATTTTAACTTCAGTAGAAATTCTGTTTTCTGGCAAGAAACAACAATTATTGGTCAACAAGTCATCATCGGGGTTGGCGAACGGCAGCGAACAGAAGCCTAGCTACCCTGTTTTAATTATATTAGTTAAAGTTTTAATTATATTAATGTTTAATTACATTAATTTTTAGCTGGATTAAGAATTCATTTCGATTTAACTAATTACTGTATCCCGTATTTTATCCTAATTGATTCGCAAAGTGCGTTTTCCTTTATCTTTATAGCCGAAAGTAACAATCTCCTTTTGCATATTTGAATATTTTAAGCAGTAATGCATTTCGATGTCATGTTCACGCATTGGATAGCTTCCAAACCATTTCACGAGATTAATTTTGTTAAAATGCATTGATGAGAAATGAGTAAAAAAATATATTTGAATAGTGAGCGTGATTTTTAATATTTTTAATAAAAATGTTGATTAAAAGATTTGGTGAAGTGTAAATGTTTTCCTATTTTACATGGTTTAGGAGGACGTTTTCAGCGATAAAACAATAAATTATTTTTAAATAATTTAGATTAATTGTTTTCTTACTGAAAGATTTCATGCCGCATAAAATATTGGATTTACGTTTCAAATTTTTTTTCCATATCCCTCCATCTCCTCATTGTTAAGTGGTCAAAGATGAAATTTGTAAAATGGGCATGTCAACTTTAAGAGTCAACTTAAGAGTGTCAATTTATTTGGCATTGGCTTAATAACTTCTGTTTCTTCTGTTGAAGAGTTGCAAAGTTCATCTGTTCAAAGAATTCATTTCAAGTTCTAAAAATAGTAAAAACTTTTTCGAAAAATGAAATTTGTGGAAAATATGGAACAGCCAGAAATTTGCAAGATTACATGTTGAGAAAAATTCTACAAAAATTTCCATACTGTATGGAAATAATATATTCAGTGAAACAATAATAATAAGAAAACATAATTTTAGTTAATAAAACCAAAATATGTGTTATTTAAACTATTCATTTTGTAATTAATTTCTCTTCTATTCATATGTCAACGGCAAACCATAAATCCTGGCTTCTTTTACCATATGATTAAGTAACAGTTGTGAAGTGCTTCGTAAAAATTACCAAGATTTTCGGTGCTCCTATAGAGCCATAGACATGGGAAATTTTCCTACATTCCTGCAGCTTCAACCATACTTTTTATCAGAGTGAATTATGATTCCTTTCGTGGAACTACAACATTGCAGACAGAGGCTCTAGAATTTATTAAACATGGATGAACCAGCAAGAGATAGTCATATATAAAGCGCGGATGAGGAGTATTTGGTAGCCTATCGCAGGAGTGATCCATTACGTTACATATATTACATCTGTGGGGATCGTAGCTTTCGACCATATCAACCGCCATCTATGTAAAGGTACCCCACCATCGAACCGAGTTAACATGTCTTATATACTAGTGAATTGGAATTATATTTTTGTAGTGGTAGATACGCTACAGTACTTCCCCTCCAGAATTATATCTGTGATAGAATTCGATGAATGGATACCACTAGTTGAATCATTGCTGTTTTTGTGCGAAGCCGGGAGATCTGTGTTAAGATCACCGAACTTTTTGAATGCTGAATGTGAGAGGTGTATTAACTTCACAGTCGCTCCTGCGTTGCCTTTAGCAGTGAGTGCATACGTTGTGTGTGATTGAATCTGAGCAGCAACAGCGCTAGGAGGTGGATGATGTTGCAGTCACAAGTAGCAAGTCAACTATTCAATGTGGAGCATCCAACGAAGTGGGCGTTACTGTCGTTGCAGGCGTGTTCATACAGAAGTGGGCGTTTCTGCCAAGGTAGGCGTGTTCACATCACGTCCGAAGGTCACCAATGTGGGGAGGGAAGTTACAGACCATGCCAACCGCCATCTATGAAAAGGTACCCCACCATAGAATCGAGTTAACATGTCTTATATACTAGTGAATTGGAATTATATTTTTGTAGTGGTAGATACGCTACACATCCATTAGTTACATACACTATATGAAACCTGGTTCATCCATAACAATAGAAATATATTGCAATTCAAAAAAAAATAGCCGATGGTCTTAGCAAAGGGACTCCTATCTAGTAGTATGACAACACTAGACAATACTCTGTAATATTAACTGCGTCAAACTAAAAGAATCGCAACATCCTCATCATCCTCCCTAATCACCAGACATAGCCTCCAAATGCAGTAAAAGTAATAATCCTGGATTTTAATAACTTTCCTCAACCAGGGTTCTCTCCCTTGCCGAATAGCCTGTTTCCTAAAAAGCAAAATCATGCAGACTATATAGTTCCATACTTTGATGTATAAAATAGTTCCATATATCTGTAAGTCATAGTAACGTAGAGTTATAGAAAAAAAATTTCTAATTCTACATTTTATTTCAAAAACATGAATTAAAATTTTTATTGAGCTTCAAAACCTTAGGCTTCTATTACTTTTAGAAACTAGTAAGATGCTAAAAAGTGGCAGATAGGTTATGAAATGCAGTGTTTGTAAACTTTTTTCCATATTTATATACTTAGTGTTCTCTTATTGATTTATACTGTCCTTCTACTTTTTCGAAATACTAATCAACAAAATGTTTAACTAAAATTATTATTTTACCAATGATCGCAAAGATTAAGAATATTAAATTAAACCTTTAGCTCGTAAATAACTTCTTCATAAATTATTTTACTAAATATGCATATTTTAGCCATTTCTTATCTGCCTTTGTTGTATTAAAATGTGCAAATATCTATATTACTTTTAGGGAAATTTAATAATTAATCACTCTTAAGGCAGATTAAAAAGAAAAGAAATTTATTTTCGAATATTTATTTGCAAAACTGCATAATTAATGAAATAAGGAAAGTGTTTTATTTAACGAAATATAATGCAATAAAGATTTAAAATAACATTCGGTAGAGATTTTATCTGCGAAACTATTTTCTTCATTATTATCATCGGAATAACGCTTTTATTGCAACATAATGATTTTTTCGATACTACAAATGGCATATTTTATGTTTCTCTTTTATTTCTCTTTTATGGGATTCGATCCTTTATTTTTAGAATTAACTCGTCATTTGAATAATCTAAGGGGTAGTATACTCATTATAACTAATTTTGTTCGATAGAAATAGAATAAATGATAAGAAAACAAACTTTGTTAAGTTAATGAATAATTGAATAATACCAAAACGAACTTCATGCTATTGCAAATAATGATTGAACTATATCAAAACAAACTTCACGTTATTACAAATAATGATTGATTTATATAACAGAAAACTTAATGCTATTGAAAACAAAGACTGAATGACTCATATCAAAACCAACGTCATATTATTGTAAGGAATGTTTATATGATATCAAAATGAATTTCATGTTATTAAAAAAATTAATGAATAATATCAAAATGTTATTGTAAAGAATGTTATGTAAAGAATGAGTTAATAATATCAAAATGTTATTGTAAATAATGTTATGTAAAGAATGAGTTAATATGTTATTGTAAGGAATGAGTATGTATTGTAAAGATGTTATTGTTAGAATGAGTTAATATTATCAACAAAAAAAACTTCATGTTATTGAAAAAAATTATTAAATAATATCACAACGAACTTTTTGCTATTAAAAAGAATGATTGAATAATATCAAAAAGAACTTCGTGTTATTTTAAAGAATGACTGAAAGATAGCAAAACGAACTTCATGTAACTAAAAAAAGAACGATTAAAAAATACCAATACGAATATCGTGTTAATGTAAAGAATGACTGAATGTTATCAACAAAAAAAAACTTCATGTTATTGAAAAAAATTATTAAATAATATCGAAACTAACTTCATGCTATTGAAAAGGAATGATTGAAAAATATCAAAACGGAAACCATGATATTGTAAAGAATGACTGAATGGTATCAAATGAACGTCAATGTAAAGAATGAAAAGTAGGTTGTCAAAACCTTATACTTATAAGGACAACCTCGCGATGTCAAACCTCACTCTTTTGTAAAAAAAATCTCCCGTAGTCAGAATTTAAGGTTTAGCGACAAATTCTCGCAGCCAAACTATGGGCAGACATAAACTTGCGGGATGAAATATCATCAATATAAAATTTCTTATGTACAAAATATCGCCCAGAAAAAACATCACCTGAGAAAAATTTCTCATCCTAACCAGATTTTGTTCACTAGTGTCAACGCGTTCTTAGATTGAAAAAAAAAGTCATAATCAAATACGCATATAAAGTTTGAAATAGACATATAAGACTTACTAAAAGATATTAATAAATTCTATACACTTAAAATATAGCATCTTTTAAGAATTAAAGAAAACTTTTTATTATTCTAATCTAACAGTTTTCAAAGTTTATACGCTATTTCATGGATGGCGAAGAAAATCCTACCTAATACAAGAAAACTACATTAACATAAAGCATTTTTAATAATATATTTCCCTTTCGTTTATTGCATATTTTCTGTAGAACTATTACTACGCATTTCCTGGACGGGGTTTAGCACTTTAACTACTGCCCATTCTTTTTTTCTTCTTTCGGATTGCGTGCACTTAATGAGACCCTTTGAGTGCAAAATTGCACCTCAAACTCTCACTACCACGTCTTGAAAACCCTAATTTGGTACTGATCCCTCAGCGATGAAAGCAGCGCTCTTTTCTAAGATAGCTAATTTCCACTTGATTTAAAGATAATGTTTCAGAATGTTGTTAACAGAACTTAGAACAGAGTAAAAATCGATAGTCTGCCCGTTTCCTAGCGACAGCACTGGCGGCTTATTGTTTTAAAATTCGGTGCGAGGGGGCTTCCGTAATTTATTGTCCACGATACGCTTTTGTTTTAATTCATTGAAAACTATTTGTCAACCTTTATCAGATGTCATTAAGTGAACAACGCCCTGAAATACTTTGCGAACGAAAAGTCTTTTTCATTAAGAGAAACGACTGCATTAGATCAATTAACAAATGAAGAAAAACAATGAAAAATGTTGCTTCTCGGGAAGTGGAAACTGTAATAATTCGACGGTTTTAATTGTCTTTCTTTCTAATGAGCATAATTTTGTTAGTTTGTTACATTAAATTACGACAATTCGCTGTATAATTAAAACTATTATCATTTTGGAAGAACAGGGATTAAAAAAATTGGTAGTTCCTTCGGTTTGGTAAATTTCTATAGAATGTATAAAAACGTCAAATAACTTTTTACGAAACATCAATTCAAATTTAAAACCATGTGAAAAGAAACAACATAATATTTGTATTTCATAGCATTTATTTCAAATTATCACAAGACACTAGAGACAGTTTAAACTGCCATTACTTTAAATCATCCTAATTCGATATGCAGTTAAATTTGACAAAAAAGTTCATGATATCATTCTGATCCCATAACCATCCAAAAAATAACATCATGTTACAGTAACTCATCAAATTACAATAAGCAATTATATTGACATCGCTTTACAGTAACTCCAAAAAAATATGATAAATATTAAAAATAAACGTCACATTTCGTTATATCTTCCTAAATATTGACATCCCAGTACTTTAAGTCATCATAATCCGATATACAGTGCGCAATCCGATATACAGTATATAATCCAATATACTGATTTTGATGCAGTAAATCATTTTCGATTGAATTGCATTAAATCTTTTTAATCCGATAAACAGCTAACATTTATATCACGTTACAGTAACACATTGAAATAAGTTAAACAATTATATTACTATAACGTTACAGTACCTCGTCAGAATAGCGCAATTAAAAAAGACATCACATTGCATTAAGTCATCATAATACTATAAACATTTAAAACTGCCATCACACTAATTTAAATCCTCATGATCCAATAAACAACTAAAATTCATCACGTTACATCATATCCTAACTTATCAAATTTATCAAAATACGATAAACAATTATATTGACATCACAGTGCATTAACTTATCAAAACGTGATAAATAATGTGCACTACTTTAAATCATTATAATATAATAGCACTACATTAGATCATTATAATATAATAAACAACTGAAATTTGGCTTCGCATTACATTAAATATCATAACATGATATAATGCTAAAATTTCCGGAACATTATGTTAAATGCGAAACACAGATGAGGTTGACGTAACATAACATTAACTCTTCTTTGCAGAATCACTCAAAAAATGACTATTTAAATTTCACGAAACTTTCGACGTTTTTGATGAAACCTTTTCCTGGTATATGCTCCGAGCAAATATTTCGTCAAAGTGACAAAATAACTATCATCACTTCTTCGGTAAAACATATTTTGTCAAAACTGAAGAACTATTTCGTTATTCAAATTCTATTTTTAAAAAAACTTGAAATGCCTAATTTGTCTAAGCTTTCCAATAATCTCTTTATAGAGGACACCATATAGCTAGAACTATGTCGCCTTTACAATATAAGAAGGACAGATAGAACAGAGAGATAAATTACACCCATGCCCGAAGCGGGATTTGAAACCGGTATCTTCCTGGTACTAGGCCAACTCATTGACCATTATACAGCCCAGTCACCTTTTTTCGTCACTTTATTTTTGATCGTCTAGTCTTCATCCTAGTTTCGTCATTATCAGTGGTTACTAACTGGCGGCCCGCGGGCCTCATCCGGCCCGCGAAACCTTTTTTTATGGCCCACGACTTAAAGTATATTAGTTGTCATTTTTTGCGGAAAATTTTCGTAAAAAATCCATATGGGTTAAAAATGCTTTTTTTTTTGCTAAAAAAAACCTAATTTCTTCGTTTCTGTGAAATTTAACATACCAACGGTGCAAAAAAAATTTCTCATCTAAAAATCTACTTCTTTTTTAAATTGTAATTCAATACTTTTGTTTTGTGCAACTTGATATAAGTCTGACAGTAATATTTAATGTTCCTTCAATCATAAAAGAGTTCTATATAAAATTTTGATAAAGTTCCGGCCCACCATTTGACTGGTGTTATTAATTGCGACCCCCTGCCTCATATAAGTTGGATACCCCTGGTCATTATAGTAAATAGTTTCCCACAATGCACTGCGATGAGGTTTCAAGTTGAGAAAATATTTTTGTTAAATATTTGAGAGTTCACATTTTGTTATTAATCACGTGATTTTGGGGCGAAATGATTCTCAACGCTTACGAAATACAGTTCAAGGATTGCCAAATCGTCAAAAGTGTGAGAGTTCTTTTCTGAGAGTAATATTAAGAAAAAATTGACCTCACACCCCTTCTTAAATTTTTTTCCATGATCACTAAGCGAAATATGTACCTCAAAAATAAATAAATAAATAAATGAAATCCTTAAACACAGCAGAGTTCCCCCATGCCAGTTAGAATTGCTTATTGCAGATAACATTAAAGACAAATTCAGTATTCCTTTTTATTTTTCGACAGTGCTGAAAGAAAATTTACTATTAAAATTTCAATACACCTTTCAATAAATAAAAAAAAGTTTGATCAAAGCATTTTTAATTTCCTTACAAAAATAAATTCAAGAAAGAAAATTACGCAATCCTTTTGAAATTTTAAAGCAAAAATGCATAACTTATTTGAATAATTCATAACAATTTAAATATTCGTGAAAAGATGTATCCCAACAAAAACGAAAATGATTGCTATTTATTATTTAAAAAAATACTACACATTCCTTTAAAATTCTATACATTTATTAAACTAGAGTATAAATCTAATAAATATTAATGTATCGTAATTTGTTCTTTCATTGACTTCTTGCTTAGAAATTGAATTAAAAATTTAAGTTCTGCAAAGAATTGACGACGTTTCAGTGATTGTCGTATAATTTAAAAAGACACGATTTACTTGTATTTAGAAAAAAAATACCCTTAAATTTTTTTCCAAAGTTCATACATAAAATCATTGTCAAAGAATTCTCGTAAAACATGATTTTGATAATTTTATTGTCAGAGCATTTTAAATTAAAAATTATTTTATTTAAATATTTTGAGACAAAAATTCTTCAAAATGATTTTAACTTATTTTAAAATTAAAGGATACTAACAAAGAAACATAAGTGATGCCTTTAAAAATTAAAGCAAAATTTAACGAAAATACAACCTTTTTTGAAAATTTGCAGTAATATGAATATTTAAAATTCCAAAGACGATGTAGTGATAAAAACTAAGAAGTATTTTTCATATATTGCTATTTGATTCAGTTAAATTGTATTATAATGAAATAATGAGTTGACAGCTGTTGAGTTCTTTATTTATTACTCACAAAGTATATATATTTTTTAACATAAAAAATAAGTTTAAAATTATTTCAAGTATAAAATGTGACAGTTTACTCAAAAAACGAATTTTCGAATCATTCTTACAATTTAAACTTTTTCAAAAGTGACACAGCCATCTATAGTGCAATTATTTATGTTTTTACTTCTATTTTCAGTATGTAAGCTTTAAAGTAAGCAGAGAGAAAAAAAATCTTTTTGTTTTCATTTATGCAATTCGGTGCATTCATTTTAAATTATTATTTACTGATTTTTGTATGAAAGGGAACCTTCACCTTTCGTTCATTCCAGCCACCTAACCCCTGATTGCTTTGTATTCATTATTGCTATCATTTTCCTAAAAGTCAAAGAATGTAACATCCCGTTTAGAAAACATCTAAGTGTTGTTTGTAACAATTGTTAGAATTTAAGCTTCTTGCAACAATTTGCTATTAATTATAACGAAATGTACAATTATCTGGAGGGTTTGAAAAATAGGCAATTGTATTTGGAAAAAAAATGAAATTAAGGAATACAGAAAGAGTTACATTATAAGAAGGAATGTCGCACGTTATCAAGACTATACAACAACATATACAACATATATTACAAAGAATGTAACATTCCGTTCAGAAAACATCTAAGTGTCATTTGTAACAATTGTTAGAATTTAAGCTTTTTGCAACAATTTGCAAATAATTGTAACGGAATGTACAATTATCTGGAGGGTTTGAAAAATATTCAATTGTATTTGGAAAAAAATGAAATTAAGGAATACAGAAAGAGTTTCATTACAAAAAGGAGCTTCGCACGTTATCAAGACAACAACAACAACATATACAACATACATTACAACAGTTGAAATGTGAAATGATTTCGATTGTTTTTGAATTAAGTTTTTTTTTTAAATTTCAATATATCTGACAACATTAATTCTCTGCTTCTTCTTTTTTGTAAATTTTGACATGGACTCATCATTAGAGATTAAGAAACATATGGATGCATTGGGTGTTTCTCTCGATGCGTCGTCCTCGGATTTTTGAATATGACCCACCCATGAACTGGCATCTGTGGCAGTGTGGCGTGGGTAATGTTGCACGACACCTTCGTGACTTAGGCTCCCCCCTGCTTATCCGGTAACGTTAAATAAGCAATATTTCAGGCATCTTCCGGGGCAAAGAACGAAAAGTTCAGTGACAGCCGTTAGTAAAAGAATTCATAGAAAATAGCTCTTTTAATAAGGTAAACTAACCAGTGAAGGAACACTTAAGCTTCGCTTGCCTTTGAAAAAATCATATTAATTTCAAAATTTGTAATTTTAGTTAAATGACAGTGTCAACATATTTGTTACTAATTGCAAATTATGTTAAAAAATTGTAGAGATCATAGATAATATTGTTTTAAGGTTTTGGTGGTTCAAATAACAAGTAGTAAGACGACCAAGTGAAGGAACAGCTCTTACAAGTGAATGAACACCCACTAAAGGAGCACTTAATTTTGGTCATTTTTTAATGCTCTTTTATAAATTTATAAGCCATACAAATATTTAAAAACAAGCCTATTCTTTAAATTATAACATATAAATAATTGGAAAATTTTAACTTATTTTTGTAATCATGAATTGAAAATTAAAGTGTCAACATATTTACACATACTGTTCATTCACTGGGAAATCTATGCCCAGTAAATGAACATCTCTGTTCCCTCACCGGTTAGAAGTTGTTTTTCGTATTTTTAGCATACTTTTGATGCGGAACATCACTAAAGGTACAAGAAAATTGAAGTTTATTTTTTTTTCATTAACTTAGAAAAAAAAAACAGTAAAGGAACACTTGTTCCTTCACTGGTTTTTCATCATTTGGTGATTCAGTGAATAAACACCCCCTTATCTCTATACTTTATTATGCTATGATGCTTAAAAAAAATAAAACGTAACTTCAACAACTATATTTTGAATTCTCTTTTTCACAGTGAGAAAAATAAAACTATTACATGTAATTAATTCCACTTCAATCATATAAATACAAACACTCACCTTATAATTTTTTCAAAGAAACAAGGTGTTGCAGAGATAATAACAAATTCAAAAAATTTTCCAGAAAAGTCTATTTGACCAGGTAATCCAAAGCATTGCTAGATGACTTCCTATTGTTTGGCAGTAAGCTATTGTTACCAATCAATCTAAAGAAAAACTTTCAAATTCTTATTTTTAATCAATATATACGAAATGTTCCTTCACTGGTTTGTTTACCCTATATGAAATTAAAACTTCGTATCAGCTT
Organism: Parasteatoda tepidariorum; assembly: GCF_043381705.1. Classification (NCBI taxonomy): domain Eukaryota; kingdom Metazoa; phylum Arthropoda; class Arachnida; order Araneae; family Theridiidae; genus Parasteatoda; species Parasteatoda tepidariorum. The sequence continues at coordinate 25,411,779 of NC_092204.1, forward strand.
TAATAATAGCTTTAATTAATACCTTTGTAATTACTGTGGGCTTTAGAGTGGCCGGCATGCTTTTTGTTTACTACTAGTGTAACAGTTGATGAATTTCCAAGTAATAAGAAAATATTTCTTTATATATCCTTCTTTTTCTGCATTTGTGACAGCTAACCGTAATTTCTAGTTTCTTAATCTTATAGATTTTGCGCATTCAAACAAAATGCAATGTTAGGTTTTGTGGGGGAAAAAGCATTTAAAATTGCTGTACAGGATAACAAAAAAATATAGGGATCATTTTTGAATGTTTTTATTTCCAAAATTTATTACTAAATTCAGCGATGCTTCTCAATATGTCGACCTCCGGCATAATAGATTTGTCTACTACGCTTCGATCATGATTTTAAAGCCCGCAAATATATTTCCTGGGGGATTTTCTTCACCTCTTCTCTAATAGCTGTTTGAAGGCTTCTCAATGTAGAAAATCTTCGCTTATTCAGTTTGTTTTTCAGATGTCCCCATAGGAAATAGTCTCATGGTGAAGCATCAGGACTGCTTGGAATCCATTGTTCTGGTCTCAGGAATTGCACTTGCTGATCTGTTAGGAATTTCTGGGTGACCTTAGATGCATGCGATGGGGCAGAGTCCTGATGGAACACAGCATCACCATTAGGGTACAATCTGCAGTAATCATAATTAAGAAAGGGTTTTAATATCTTCTGTATGTTATACTCAGAATTTAGTTTGGCTCCAGGTTTCACAAACAGAGGTTTGGTCACACCATGGGTGGATAAGCCCATCCAAACCATTACGCCTTTGGGATGAGGCACCGTGGTTGATGTTGTCAAGTCTTGCCTGTTCTGCCCACGGCTAAGATATTTAACTTTAGATTTAGCATTGGTATCAGATAGATAGATCCAAGCTTCATCAGTTGTGATGAACTTTCGCCATCTGTCCTTACGGAGAAGCTTGTTGAGGGGCCATAAACGTTGCCTCCTAATCTGCACCGATCTCTCTTTTAAATGATGACATTTAGGTTTTTTATGGCATTTTTTCTTCAACTTTTGTATTAATTGATAGCTTACAACTTGCTGACTCACGTTAAGAGCTTTAGCCATGCTTGCCTGTGTTGGTGGATCCGGTTTTGATGTCATCTTATCAAGCTTCTGCAAATCTGATTTCTTCAATTTGCTTGGCCGTCCACTTCTTTTTGGTTTTGCATTTTTTTGCATCAATCCGAGTCTTGAATTCTTGATGCGACTGATATGGCTGAGTGAAATCGCAATACCTTTATTTTTAAAATGGGTTTGCATAATCCTGTGGCTCCATCGAAGTTCTAAAAATGCTTTTACTTGACCAATTAGCTTTTTGTCAAATTTCTTCAAAGGTATTTTTGTGATTTTATGAAATAGCATTGCAATTGAAAGTCTAATAGCAGAGCTTTAGATCAGTATGCTATATATATAAAAAGGTTTTAGAACTTTAGTCGTAGATAACCACAAAAGTGAACCCTATACTTTTTTGTTACCCTGTAACTTTCGAACAAATCTGAATTTCAAAAAAGCTCATAAAGTTCATAAATTTAAATAACTATTACGTTTTGTCAAAATATTGAGAGAAAAAATTACGTCGTATTAAAATATCGATTAGTCACGTCAAATTTCAACTTAAGTTTCAAGTAAAGCTTTTGTTAGTTGCACAGTGGCAGCACTTTTACAACAAGTTTTAGAGCAGTTTTTACACCGAGTATTTTACAGCAAGTTTAAAGTCCTCTTGAATTCTCGGGCTAACTATTACATGTTTTTTTATCCCATCATGCAACATTTTTCTACACATCTTCATAATTTCAAGATTCTAGGTGTAATAGTTATTTGCGCAGCAAAAAAGATGTAGCGCAAAGCTGATCACCAACAACAGAGGTGCCTCACACGATTTTTTAATACAAACAGATTATCCGAATTTAAATCCCTTTCAATCGATTATTTTCTCATTTAATAAAATATAATAAGCAATAACTTTACAGTAGCACCATGTTAGCTTTTGTCAAACTAACATACCTGAATTCTTTAGTTTATTTTGTCATTATTTTTTTCTTTTTTAATTGCAGTGCCTGAAATAATATTTTGATTTCTGAAACAATTGATTGTGCTTAATATTTTTTAAATACTATATTAACTTTGATATTGTGTTTTCATTTTTATACCTTTTATTTTTTTTTATAATTAAATACTTTTTCAATTGTTTTTTTACTTCGTTTTATAAAACGGCAGCAATAAAATTATCACATTTTATTAGCATTGTTATTATAAGTAATTATTACTAGTTTTTTTCTTTTAGAAAATTTAAATAGTTAATTTCTTTTGTTTGAATATTTTATTGTTTTACTATAAGTAGTTTCAAAAACAATACCAGAAAATTTCGGGTACTGAAAATTCGGTTACTGATTCGGAAAATTAAATATACAATAAATTTTGGTTGCTTGGATCCACTTTTTTAAATTTTGAATATTTTTTTATTATTATAAAAATATTTTTACATATAGATCTTTCAGTTTTTTCCTAAACTACAACATTAATGATTTTTTATGACAGAATCATCATAAGATCTCTGATTAATCAGCTTATTAGAAAATGAAAATGCACATAAAAAGCATCATTATATGGTACGAACAAAATTTAAATTGGGTTACTTGAACCCATGTTATTATTATTGTTTTTTACAATTACTATAAAATTGGGGGAAAAATCAAAAGAGAATAACAAGGAATTATTTAAAAACGAAATGAATATTCTTTTTAAACATTGTGAAACATTTCATGTGAGAACAGAGCTTTCGATCGAAAAACAGCCTTAAGTAGAAGCATTTAGAGATTCGCAGTCTCAAGCGCTTCCTAGTTTCATACTAATATTTTTTTCCCCAAGAGACCTGTAAAACTGCTTCACTGCTCACAGAGATTTCACACAGTGAAGAAACCCTCTATATCTCTGGACCTCTATAACTCAAGACCTGTAAAACTGCTTCACAGCTCTAAGAGGTTTCGCACAGTGAAGCTCTGACTCAGGACCTGGGAAACTGTTTCACAGATCTCAGGTCTCTAACTCTGGACTGCGCAACTGAAAAAGCCACTGGCGTTGAAAACCGCAATGCTACTCAATCATGTTCATTTTCTGTCGGTACATTTTATGTAACTTTTACTCTTCATGAAATTCTGAAATTCAGACTACAAAGGAATTAAAATCTTTAATCTCTTATCCGTAATTATTGTTATTATTTTTAAATTTATCATATAGAGCATTGAGATTTTTTTTTAAATGAATTGAAAAATTGATTATGCGAAGCGAATAATTTTTAAACAAAATTTGTCAATTTTTTTATTACGAATTCAAGTTTTTTTTAATATGTTTGATCAATTATCATTTAAGTTTCTCAGATCAAGTACATTTACTTTCCTTTTTAAGATTAAAATTTATTTATGAATATTTTTATTTTTATTTTGATAGTTTTATACAACAAAATATAGTAATTACTCTCTACACTATTCAGAAATGAAATAAACATAAATAATAAACACAAATTTTAACTTTTTGTCAAATTTTTAAGAATTAAATGATTATTACTAAATTATAATATGTATAATTAAATACATTATTATTATTATAAATAAGAATAAAGTATTTTTATTATATAAGTTATTATAAATTATTATTATAATTACAACTAAAAATAAAGCCTTGCCATTCGGCAAATGGTGGTTAAAGGTCCATATTTTGGTAAACAATGGCATAGTTGATGGCTCTATCTGAAAGGAGATGAAACTCATAAAAAATGTCGTGAAGAGTGTTTTCCATCTGACACTTGTTAAATAAATTTAACTCATTTTAAATAATTTTCACACACACACACACACATATATATATATATGGATATATATATATATA